>NC_084902.1:2676913-2850873 GCF_949316345.1 Pungitius pungitius
ACCCCAGACCAGCAGCAAAGTGCTTCAGAGAAGAAAAAAAGTGATTCATGTTTCCGTTACAAAAACATCAATGAATGAATTGTTAGTGTCAAAGATTGTGGAGCTATTGCATTGCATTGAATGTTATATATTTTGATTACATTTTACATATCTTTTTTCTATCTATTCTCACTGTCCCTCCCATCCCCCGCCCCGTGTGTGTCAGCCTGTACACGGCAGCTGCCCCCGGCTGGCACATCCTCCCTCTGCAGAATTAACGGTTCCATTATGTGTTGTGTGTACCAATTGAAGCCTGTCTCTCAGGCTTTACACACACACACACACACACACACACACACACACACACACACACACACACACACACACACACACACACACACACACACACACACACACACACACAGGCCCATTAGTCCATAGCAACAATGCTAGTCGAGTGCAAGGACATCTGTAGTTTTGGATCTTTTGGATCTTATATATTGTCGACAAACTTTTGATTTGAATCCTCATTGAATTGTAAATATTCCGTGTGATTCGTACATTGGTACAAACGTGTCAGTGTGATGTCAAGTTGTGTTGCGTGATCTTTTATAGTAATGTAGGCGTACCACACTGATGATATGTGTGTGTGCGTGAATGGTGCCCTGAAATGAGTTCACAGACACACATAGACATGAAAAAAATGAGAATAAAACAAGATTTGGGATATTATTTGGGAAATTATATTTAAATATATAGGCTCTCAACAAATAGCACTATTTATTGGTTCCTTGAAGTGTAGCTTCAATGCAACATTCCAGCAATCAAGAAGAAACAAAATTCAACTAGAAGAGACAAGAGACGAGGTAATGAAATAATCTGCATGTCATCCTATGAAGATTATTAATTTAGTATGAAAGATTCCTTTGACAACACCCTGCTGTGACCGCGCCACGTGACGTCAAACGAAGCCGTTACCTTCTGCGGAGGAGAGCCCACGGCCATCTCCACGTAGTAGCCCTGACCGGACTTCCCACGCAGGTTATCCACCATGTCCACGAAGCTGACGCTGCGCGCTGCCGCTCCTCTCCGCCTGCGCGACGCGGCGTGCGGCAGCGGCGGCGGCGGCGGCGAGGGCCGCGCGCCTTGCCGCAGTGGCACGCGGATGGCCAGAGGCAGGCCCGAGGCGTCCGGTGCGGATCGACCGTTACCGAGCAGACACGCCGCGGTGCACGCCAGCAGACACGTCACCTGCAAGGTCGACGCCGCCATGCTGAACTTCGGGGGGGGGGGTGGAGAGCAGCGAGGGAGGGGGTTCGGTAACTGTGGGTTTTTTTATTTTTATTACCTCAGTGTGACATCCAGGACGCGAGACAGAAGATCGGGCGGCGATGATGCTAAAAAAACGGCAAAATCCATGATGGCAGGTGCACCGCAAAATAGGAGGAGGTCACTGTGTTTTTTTTTTTTTAAATATCTTATTAAATGAAATGAAAATAAGCCCGTTTTTGGAGCGCGACAAAGTGACATGTAGCCAAAATAGAAATGGCTGTGAACGAAGCCGGGCAGCCCTCCATCGGGGTCACGGATAACTCGAGGCAACGGTTTAAATCCTCGCGACGCGCTCGCGGGCACAGACCGCTACACCCGGTTATGTCCTCTTCCTCCCTTCCGTCCTCGCGTGGAACGACCGAAGCCACCGTTCGGGAGGGCTGGCTGACCGGCGAGCCGCCGTAATCCGCATCCTTCCGTCCCCCCCGGGCCCCGTTCATTCAGTTCTCCGCCTGCCAGTCTTTCACCTCCTCCGCCTCCTCCTCCGTCCACCTCGCTGCATCCTTTCAGAGCCGCCGGGAGCAGCAGCGGGCATCGCCGACGTCAAGTTGAACGTAAAAAAGCGCGACTTCCGGTGAGCGTTTTCAAAATAAGACGGTGTCGAGGGAACCGCTCGAATGTGTAAAATGTGCTTTATTGGGCTGTCTTGACAAATATATTTTCTTCTTTTCAAATCGCAATCTGAAATAAGAGGCCATTCATATCAATGTGGCTTGTACCAGACCAATTATTCCTCCTTAGTGTTTTTCAGTTTTGTTATTTTATTATTATTTTTATTACGACATTGTTTCCTTTATTGCATTTTTATTATGTTTAAAATCTTAATTTTTGAAGGTAAAAATTGGACTCTTCTTTAGGAAACCATAGAACACTCTGCATTCTGGGTAATGGCGTTTCCACGTTGATCTCTGCGGATCACATGCAACATGTTCATTTGAAGCCTAGCTGCCTACTTCACGTCATTTTCTATTTTCTAAACCGTTTTTTTCTCTCTAAATTTAGGAAACATCGGACACACAGATTTTTCAAAATGGGATTTTATTATCTCAGATGACCAACGCATGCACTTGCACACGTGTTATAGCAAGAAATGACTGTGGTTTAAACTTATGGTGTTGTTCTCAGCTGTGTTTGGGGCAACTGTATTGTTGCTATAATATGAATACATGACTATGACGCCATAGAGCTCTTATTGTATGTGATTTTGATAGCATATGGTGTAATCTATTATATTGTTAAATGTCCTACGCTATTCTCATAGAACACAAGTACAATGTGTGGTATCAGTTATTTTATTTATTTTGTGAGAAAGAGCACACATCATATTAATTTATTATGAAACACTCAATGAAGTTGGACTGCAGCAGTTCAAATACAACTTCAGTTAGTCCTCTCTCCCAACATAGTGCTTCTCTCCTCAGGGGATCCTGGACAGTCCCAGTAGGAAGGAACAGCGAGGAAGGAAGCAGGAGCCAGTACGCCGTCCACGTCGTCCCTCTCCACGGTGTGTCCCGCAGAGTCGTTGCCGTGGTGAAGCAGTCCACACTGTCCCCCCAGAAACAGAGCTGGGTCCTCTTGCCCTGAGAGATCAGAGCAAACGTTTTAACATTCTCTTCACATCTGTGTTGAGTCGTGTCTCCCAAACGCACCCTGTGCCGTACAGAGAGATACTCACTGCTGGAAGGCTTCGATCCCCAGCTTCTCTCATCTCCTGGTTTGGCCGGGAACAGCTCAGCTCTACCCTCTGGTGGACAACACACTGTCAGGGGCCCCGAGTAACCCACTCTACACACACACACACACACACACACACACACACACACATACTGTATACGGTCACATATCTACATATATACACTTATCACAATAATCATGTCCTCACAGTTTTAACCTATGGCGGACAAAGTGCCTCCTGCGAATACAAAAGTCAAAGATTAGCTATCACGGGACGGCTGCCTTATCGCAATGTACCAGCTGATAAAACCAACAAAAATACACTATAATCTAGTCTAATCTAATCTGGCCTTTTCTAGAGATAGTGTTTCACATGTTTTTGTTAATCAGGCCTGATGTGACCAGACACGACTGGATGACACTCACCGGTCCTGGGGGTCAGTGGTCCTGAAGCCTTTAGCAAATGGGTTGCTCGCAATTTTTAGCTGGGTGATCTGCGAGATGGGGTTAAAAATCACAGAAATGACTTCCCTGATTCTTCACCAGTTGACAATAAACGTTGCACGGAAAGCGCACCGATCCACCTACCCGGTGGTTCTGGTAGGCGGTGACGGCCATGAAGCGCGTCTCGGGGAAGGAGAAGGAGCAGAAGTTCCTGTGCGCGTTTGAGTGGCTCCCGGCAGTCGGATCCACATAAACCACGTGGAAGCGCGGCTGGTAGCGATGCATGGAGTTCAATATCATCTGCGGAAACAGAAAAGCCCCCCAAACGACGAAGAAGACATTTTGAAGCGAAACGCGCCCGGAGAGAGAGCAAAAGAACGGGCCGGGTCGCCGGGGGGGGGGGGGGGCGAAAGACGATGCCTCACATGTCCGTTGTCGTCCAGCAGGTTGTTGGTGAGCTTCAAGGTGTCGAAGGAGACGGTCTGCTTCATCCACTGGGCTCCGCAGGCGGGCGAGTCCGGGTGGAAATGCATCCGGCTCGGGGCGACGACGTCCGCCCGGCCCGTCACCAGCCAGGACGAGCTGTGGAAAGCATATCTGACAACAACGGCGTCAGAGGGAAGATCAAAGGGGCCAAGGGGGCAGCCCGAAAATGAAAGCGGCGCCGATACCAGAGCACGTCTGACCTGTATCGTTTGTCGTCGACGATGAGAAAGTCCATGAGTAGGACGTATTCGGCCGCGGGATCCATCCCGGAGATTTGCACCTGGAAGATTGGAAACATCCTCCTGCGGGTTTTTTTTTTTTTACGAAGGTTAAAAAAAAAAAAAGAACATCGTTTTTTGGCGAGCGGGGGAGAAAAAAAAAAAAAAGTCACGGCGACGGGCGCTATGGTCACCTTCCGGCTTTGGTGACGATCATCTCCGTGCCCAGCTGGTCAAACTGCCGCCAGAGGGCATGCGTCTCCAGCTGAACTCTGACCCCGCTGACCTGCGGGGCCTTGGCGCCGGACAGAGACCCGGCGTCCGCGCAGCAGGGCAGAGACAGCTCACAGCTCCGCGACTGATGGGGACCTGCGGAAAGGAGAGAGAGGTCTCCGGTCATCGTCCCGTCACTTTGCATCCTCCTCTATTGAGCTCAGATACTCCACCAAACTTAAACACTCACCATCCATGACTACGAGATGAATAACACGAAGAGATTTTGCGGGGTTTTGTCGCTTCTTTTGATGTTCTTTTTTTCATTCAGAGGACTCGAGGCAGACGTGCCGTCCGAGCGGTGCGGTCTGGTTCCTGTCCAGGGGCCGCGCTGGTTTTTTATAAACCACGAGACGCTCACTGGGGACCCGATGGCTGCCTCATCCATTACAATACATCACAGCTGCACGTGTGGCCCCCGAGATTTGTGAAGACAAAAAAACGTGCACGTACACACACACACACACACAAATCCTTTTTTGGGGACATCTACAAGTCCCTCCTTGCATTTCCCATTGTTTCACATGGCCTAAAGCCCTTAGCGGACGTCGTCTTGACCGAACCGCAGGACATTAGTGACGCCCCGGTGTTGCTGAGTGTGGACAGACGGAGACGCCGAGGGGGGGGACGCTTTCATTATTCATCGCATGCTTTCTCAGGAGTTTCAACACTGCTCTAATTGGAAGTCAGTTATTCCTTTAAGGTTTAATCGCGACATTCTAGCACACCGACGTACGGTGGGGCCACTGATAAAGTTGTGGACATCTCTGAGTATGTTTTTTTTAAGTGTGTCATTCCTGTGTCCCTAGAAGACTGGCAAAAGAGGCTAATGTTTTAAAGATAGTGTTGGAATACCCTGAGATACCCGCCTAATGCCCTCCTGCTGCTCCACCACATCCCTGTTTGTGCTCCTTCTCTCTCTTCCTGGGGCGTTTGATCCCGATGAATCAACGTGAGTAGAAGTGCGAGTTGCAAGAGGTTGGTCATGTGTGTTATGATGTGGGTGTGGGGGTCTATGATGGGACGGCGTTGATGGGTTCCAGCCTGAGGGATACAAAGCAGGAAAGCGGCCCCCCCCCCCCCCCCCCCCCTGACGATGCACAACGCGACTTAAGATCGTCGATAGGCCGATTCGCATTTGGCGATCAGCTCATTAATCACAGCTTCTCAGGCCCACGGGGCGGAAATATCTCACGTGTCATCGGGTGTCCCTCCTAAGTACAACTGATTGTATTGATATTGGTATTTTTTCCATTGGCCTTGTGATCAATCATGGCCCCTTCCGGGATTTTTTTCCGTGTGATATGACCCTAGAGGTCAAAAGCACTTCAATGGATCCAAAGGTTGCATTTCTCCTATCAAACCGCATTATGTATTTTCATAGGTCGGAGGAAGCCGTCTTTTATTCTGGTGTCGGCTTCAGATGCAGTGAATCACAAGCAGATGGTTTTCAGAGATGGAGTCGGAGAGCGAGGTAGTTAGTATAAACAAGTCATTTGTTTATTCAGCTGTATTTTTGTCAAAGCACAGTTTTCATTAGACAAGCATCGTTACACAGAGTTTCAGGCACTTGTGGATATTCACATACAAATCCTACACAAAACGTAAGCAGTTGGCCGTGTGATGCGAAGAGTAGAGCGTGTGTGCGCTGAGTTCGTGTGTGTCTGCTGCTTGCATTGTGCAACAAAAAAAAAATAAAAAGGCAAGGCGTTTGCATCGGAGAGAGAGAGAGAGAGAGAGAGAGAGAAAGTGGGGGAGAGAGCAAGAGTCCCGCCATTGTGTTGCAAACGAGTACAACAAGTCAGGCACCGGCTTCGTTTCCGGGGCGATGGTCTGGCTGCGCATTACGAGGAAAGAAGGTGGACTGGGTCTAGGACTGGTGAGTAGGTGAGGTTAGTTACAGGGACTGAGAAGGACATTTAGCTCTTCTGGATGGATTCGGTGATGAGGCCGAAGATGGCCTGCAGCTTGACCTTGATGTCCTCGGCCAGGGGCGAGATCTTCTCCCTCAGGGCGCTGAGGTCTTCGGCCTTGACGCCCTGCGCCTGGGCGTAGGCGCTCCTCAGCTGGTCCTTGTATTCCTCGACGTAGGGGCCAACCATGACCTTCAGCTGCTCCAGGCGCTCGGAGAGCTTGCCGCGCACAGACTCCACGATGGGGATCAGGGCGGCCTTGGTCTCCTCCACATTGACCGCCACCTTGCTTTGCAGGTCCGCCACGATGGGCTCCATCTTGCCCCTCAGGACCTCCATGTCCGCCGCGTGCTTGGCGGAGTACTCGGTGAGGATGGGCTCGAGGATGGCGCGGTACTGGTCGACGTGCCTGTCGATGACCTCCTTCAGCGCGGCGCGCTTGGGCGCGAGGTCGGCCTTCAGGCTCTCGATGTCGGCGATGACGGAGGCGCGGAAGTCGGCGGTGGCGTCGGCGAGGGTGCTGACCACGCTGTCGGTGACGGGGGAGACGGAGCCCTGCAGAGCCTTGATCTGGGTGTGCATGTCCTCGATGCGCATAGACAGGCGGTCCCTAGGAGGGGGGAGGAGGAGGAGGGGGAGGGGGAGGGGGAGGCAGAGTTGGACGTTAAATTAGGATATTGTTGACAGAGCAAGCAAGGGAGACCGACTGGGGGGGGGGATGCCGCGGGGCCTTACTTGAGGTCCTTGTACTCGGCGTCGTCGAGGTGGTCCAGGGCCTTCTTGGCGCTATCCTTCACGTGAGTGAGGTAGACGTCCATGGCGGCGCGGACGTGCTCCAGCTGGGATGGGGCATCGGCCTGCAGGGAAGCGGCATGAGAGCCTGAGAGAGGGGGGGGGGGGGGGGGATTATTTCACACGGGGGAGATAGAGAAAATATGTTGATTTTTCTAGCAGGTGAAGCTTTGCGCGCCCGGGGGTGGGGGGGGGTTCAGTACTCACCGACGGCCAGGAGAACGGCGAGAGCGAGGGCCACAAATTTCATGATGGTGGTCTAGAGAAGAGAAAGAGGCGGAAAAACACGTTGCACTCACGGTTTTTCAGTTGAAGGTTCAAATCCTAAATTGGAACATTTTGAAAAGCTTGAGTTTAGCGAGACCCTTGAAACGACATTAAGGCTCGATGAGCGGGCTTAGAAGTACACGTTAAGCTCGCAGTCAAAGCCACTCACTCATCCCTGAACGGGTCATGAGTTGAGGGTAAACATATGGCGGCTGATTAAAGTAGCCCGCAATCTGTGGGGGGATTAGAGACGGCAAACAAATCCAGAGACACAGCTCAAGCTGATTAGCTCTGGACCGCTGCTGCTGCCGCTCATCCTTGGCTGGAAATGGGTTCAACTGCTTAACAAAAAAAAAAACTAAAAAAATCCCCACAAGCCAAACCGTCAAAAGTTAACGTCGAAAATGCATCTTCCTGACGGACGAAATGGGTCTCTCGACACCGACCCACGCATGAAGAACAGAGTTGTGAAGGCTGCTTCTTGTCTTACCTGGTGGAGTTCGTGATGAGACTGAAAAACCTCGACGAGAGCCAGACTTTTTATAGTTCCTGGGTGAGCGATGACTCCATGTGGGGAGGAGGGGCGTGCGGGGGCAGAGGTGTGTGGCCTGTGTGTCTCCGTGGAGGTGGACCTCACCCCCTCCCCCCCCCCCCCTACCAGCCTCCCTCAGCAGGGGGGACTGTGCTGAGGGTTCAATGGTCACCTGCTGGGAGGACATCGCTCGGCACACACAGTGGATAGATACGCTTTACGTTATCAGTGGCGTGGACGGCGCTGCGGCTCCAACCAGGCATTTCAAGAGCTTAACTGTCCCTTTTTGAATTCCCCACATTGTTTCTGAGTGACGGGGAGCGTTAGCGTTAACCCCCCCCCCCCCCCCCCCCCCCTGCTTGATGAACTGCTGTTTGTTTAGGGGAAGACATGAAAGGCGGACACAGGCGTCTCGGTGAGGAGACGGAGACGGTTTAATCAGGAAGGGAGTGTGAATATACCACAAATGGGGGGGGGGGAATAAATTAAGTAGAGAGATGTAAGAGCGGGAGAGGGGTGGAAAATCCGGAATAAAAACTATGAAGTGAATAATCTACAAAGGTTGACGTCGACCTGTAGGTCAAGTAAAGGTATGCCTCAGGTGTTTGTACTGCATTCTCATTTTTGCCACATACACTTAAAACAACAGCTCGGGTTGAGCCTCTCTCCAACTGGTTTTCTTGCATACCATACTTGCATATTGTTTAACGAGAGTGTGTTTAGGACCGTACAGTATTGAAGATTTTGATGGTTGCAGTGCTGCCTAGCAACAGGAGCCAGCAGGAGAGTAACTTGTTATTATTTATCAAAATAACCACAGAACCACGTAAGAAGCTAGTAAACAACCAACAACAGTGCATCAAGGCAAATGTCTTTTTTTACGGACAACAAGGTTTTTGGCTGATGTGTGTGTGTGTGTGTGTGTGTGTGTGTCTCTGTGTGTGGGTGTGTGTGTGTGCGATGATTAATAGGTCAAAGAGTTGTGTGTGTGCCATGCTGTTGTTTGTTGTCCTATCACCAGTGGACTTTGTCATCGTGGCTTCGTGTAATTTGGGGAACAGGAATGATCATGGATCGTGGATATATGAGGAAATCATCAAAGGCGCTCTAATGTCTCCTGTCACACAATCATCAAAAGGCCTCCTTTTCTCTTGAGATGTCCATATGGGGAAATATGATTTTTTATTTTTATTATTAGAACAAAAACAGATACAAAGTGGGCTCAATCACTTAAGGGTTTACAAAGGACATTTTCAGACACAGCCGTACAGTAATGTGCTGTGAATTACATTACATGTCATTTAGCTGACGCTTTTATCCAAAGCGACTTACAATAATAATGAATAATATTCTAGTCTAATAGTGCAGGCTTATTAGGTGCAAAGTTAATCATTGTCATCAGTGGTCAACTGTGAGACTGGGACAAATATTAGATATTCAAGAAAAATGACTAAAAGGATGAAAATGTTCAGTTCACCAAAGGGAATTAAAAGCAATAAAAGACATACAGTATAATAACCCCATTTGACCCTCCTTTGTGTTTCTCTACCTCCATTTCCCTTCGCTACTTAATCATTTGACACTGTCGCGTCTCTCTTGACCCTCACCCCCGTGACCACAAACTCATTCGCATTTTACGTGGAGGGGCAATAAGGCGCCGCGGCCTGCAGCGGGCCACATCACATGCCCCCGGTTCCAGACTGACTGTTATCAGCTCTGGCCACTCGTCTCACGTCAATAGCTAAAGCAAACGCAGCAGGGGGAACCAGAGCGAGGCTCCGAGCCGTTGGTCTCGGGAGGAGCGAGGGGAAACAGACAGGTTGAAAAATGATTAATTAAAAATGAAAATAATGATCAACAGCAATAAAAAAAAATAAAAAAAAGGCGGAACTGTCAGCGGCTCTGAGCTCAGAGCGGCTGACCAGGAGACAAACAGAAACATTTATCTTATCTGGAACAGCAACCTTTGAGACTGCCTGCATTGCACCACCTCCACTGCGCAGCCACACGGCGAGTGATCCATACAGATTGCCGCTCACCTAATTGTTATCAATTTCAAAGCTCAGAACACCTCGCTGGCAAGATCATTGCTAAGGTTGCATGTTTCCTGATACTCGCGGCAGCTGATGTAACATCGGGAACATTTATTAATGAAATGAGGGTTTAAGGGAAAATCGCTTTGTGATTTCTAACCCAATAACACACGTTTCAATAGATAAAGGGAACTTGGTCTTTGTAAGGTGACCATCAAACAGCCGGACAGATGTGCGGTGATTGCCCGGAGCTGATAAATATTTAATCAGAAAATCCCCCATTTGATCAGGGCCCTAGCTGAGGTTCAAAGGTCACGTCATTGTTCCAGCTGCCTCCGTGATGGAGCACTGTTCTCAAACCAGCAGGGGAGGTTTTCTCAGCTGTGAGCAACAGTTTGGAGCTCGCTCTCCCTCTCACACACACGCACTCACACGCACACACACACACACACACACGTGCGTGCGTCTCTTCTCCTGAGCTGTACTGAAGTGGTTTTGCAATGTCACATCTGCTTTAATACACATATTTTGGAGCGTAGCCCCGGTCACAGAGAGTCACTGTAGGTTGCATCACCCTGTGGGTTCCACAGCTTGTCCACCAAGAAAAAGCATCCGTGAACTCAGATAACCTAAATCCTCAGAGGAGCGGAGTCGAGGAGACACACGGCCACCGAGGAATGCTGTTGAATAAGTCTCAACCGCATTCTAACAGAGACTCAGGTGATCGGAGAATAGGAGGACACACCACCGGCGATAGGGGACATTATCTTCTCCTTTTATGAGCCCCTGTTCCAGAGATAATGTCGTGTTATTAAAGTGCGCAGTGAAGTGTCAGGGCCCGTCTGGATCGTAGGAACACGTGATGAGGTGAAACACCTGGTGATGCAAACGCAAATGGGCCTTTACAAGACCAAAGATGTCATTCTTTACTGCAGGTTACAGTACGTACGGCTCGTGTCCCCTGGAGAGGTTCATAGGTGTACGTACAAGTACTGGAACTTTGCTGGATTCTGTACCCTACGTGCATAGTTCCTTTGATAAAGCGTGTACTTTTTACTTCACTGTATTCATCCAAAATGATAAAAGTAGCGTACTCAGTGCTAAGCAATAGGATTCAATTTTTTCATATTTACTTTTGCAATGAAAATCTGTTGGGAATTGTTTGGGTCCACTGCTGGTTTTGCACAGTGGCTTAACAAGGTGATCTAACAGATCAGAATGAACGCTTTGCTTCTCCTAACGTCAAACGACATTTCATTACGATGCTCCAAATGTCCAAATCCTTCATTTAAGAGATTTAAGAGAATCAAATGCACACTGCAATCTAACATTGGGATTGTGGAATACGTTGTAGGCTGCGTAGGAGTAATGTTTCAAGGCCTGTTTGTCATGCTAAAGCTACCATTGCCCAAGAATCAGAGGCCATTCACCCTGCTATTAGAACCAACCGCCCACACTTTAGGCAAACACAGAGTGGCAAGGTGAGTCCTTGTACTCAAATCCATGCATGTGTTAAATAATAATTACTATGTGCTTTGTATTATTTAGAACAACTTAAACCAAAAAGAAGCACAATGTGTGCGATATTAACCAGAGTTAGACTTAATTTGGTATCTCTATAGACAGAGCGGTGGACTAAAGTCTTCTCGTCACGTGACGCTGCATCGATCCTCCCTCGTCTGCCCTCTTGTGGTGGAAACCCTGGGTCAAGAGACAGGAGCTTTAATCCTGCTCTGCACATACAACACCAGATTGTACAGTTTCAGTAAGTCAAACATCTGCAAGATGGTGGAGGAGAATTTTTTTTTTTCCTCTGTTCAAGTGGGCAATGATGTCAATGATGGGTTGCGCGAGAAGAGTGACAAGCATCTGGGATCACAACCTCAGAGGCGGCATTTAGCAGCACGGCGTTAACGCAGCCCCCAGCTGTAAATGAGAGGCTTTTGGGGGACAGAGAAGTGCCATTTGCAAGAAACAAACACACAACTGGCTCATCCAAACACATTAACATATTTCCATTCCCATGTAGATATCACACAAGTGCTTATCCTCAAGGTGCTAGTTAATTTCTAAACCGCAAAGACAAGGACAAAGAAAAATATTATTACAGATGCAGTATCCTCTGTAAAGACCAGTGTAAGCCTGGTCCCTGAATATCTAAAGGGCCTCTTAAAGTTAGGCAATATTTTTTAAATCAGAAAGGACCGCTCGTTGTTTTTGGATGTCGACTTTACGAGGACGCCTGAACGCCTCACGTGGCTCAGCCAATCAGAGCCGCCTTCCCATCGTCAACAGGAAATAGGGGAAGCGTCCTTGGAGATGCTGTTAATGCTGTAACTTATGCATCTTTCTCCCCTCTCCGTACACAATGTATGCGTTGAACAACTGACAACTAATTGATATTCCGAAAGAGGCTAATGAGAAAACGATTACAATTCGGAAGGTAAATTACGTACCACCACTAAACTACTAAGCCGGTTGAGCTAACGTTAAGTAGCTTAATTAGCTAACCGTTAGCTGGCAGTTGAAGTTAGCTGAGAGGCTAGCTTAATTAGCTCTGCCCATTCCCTTTACTACCTGCCTCCCCCCCCCTCCTCCCCCTCCCCTTAACGTTATGGTTACTGAACATATTTCACATTGATATTTCAGGTTTGCCGACATGTGAATGTGGCTTCTCTGTTTATCACAGGGTTGGGCATCCTAGAATAACCTCTCCCTTTGTCTAACTCTAGCTAGCTTCGAGAAGTCAGTGTGTTCATATTGTTAAGTGAGCTCAATAGCTGTCAACATCTTCCGTTAGCTCGCAGAAAGTAGGGCGTCTGTGACGACATGAGTCCATCGAGAGCCTGACTGGCAACCTTGCGTAGTCGCCTGCCACTGAATTATATAGTATACCACTACAAACACAATAAACACACACATCTCGTTCTCCTTCTGTGGTCCTCCGCAGTAACCATGACTGCAGCGGCTCTCATCGGGGACCAGCTGATCCTCGAGGAGGACTACGATGAGAGCTATTCGCCCTCCGAACAAGGTGCGCAGTGCAATCTTTATGGAGATGATTGAACCACACGTCCACACGTCTATCACCGCCGCATTGTGAAATCCTCAGCTGGATATTTTTATGCTGAAATGTGGTGTTAGTTGTGTTTACTCAACTTAACGTTACTTACTTATTACTACTGTGTTCCTGTTAGTATTCAACCTGATTCCCCTTATTTTATATTGAGTGCTTTTATTTTGTTGTGGTTTGATATTGATATTATTGATGTTGCGTATTGGTATTAATCAGCTGTGTATGGAAATAACTGTGTGCCCCCAGATTGGAAAATTCTTTACAAAATGAAAAATATTTTTTTATTAAATCAATATAGGATTTGTATCCCCCCCCCATAGACTATCAAATGTCTGTTTTTTCGGGGGATCACAGACCCTTAATGAATTGGTGAAGATGCTTAATAATGTACTGAAATGACATTCATCTGACCTTGTGTCTCTCGTGTCTCATCAGAGGTCCAAGAGTACGCGAGGGAGATTGGCATCGATCCCAACAGCGAGCCGGAGCTCCTGTGGCTGGCCCGGGAGGGCATCGTGGCCCCTATGCCACCCGAGTGGAAGCCTTGGTGAGCGAGGGGGGGGAGAAGAGCCCCGGGAGCGCGGGCACCCACAGAAAACACACTCGGAGCTGTGTTGTTTTTATTTAGCACAGAATGTCAAATGCAATCATGTTTTCTGTGGAGGCTGTTAGTCTTTTCTCTGGGTTTTGTTGTTCTGCTGTGATTAGAGTGGAAGGGTGTCGTGAGCACTGTGAGGGATTGTTAGTGAAGCACTAGCAGCGAGCTCCATGGATCACGCCGTGTTTGGCGGTTACGTAGTTGTCTTGGGAACTAGTCCCGGGTGAAGGTCTGCTCTTGACACCTGAAGGCGGAGTTGCATAGCAACCATGTCTTGCTCCAACGATTTGGTCAGCTGCATTGGAAGTGTCTAAATAATATTTTACAACGCACTTCTAACAGGAATTTATATATTTCATAGATTTCAACTGAAATAATACCTCCATTCCCTCATGTTTGAATGAAATCATTTATTCCATTTGGATGAGCCTTTAGTTTCGGGCGTCAACTCAACCTTCTTCCTGTCTACCCGTCATCGCTCCCTCCCTTTCCTGGGTATTTTTAAAAAAAATTTATGAGACACCAAAGTGACCCCCCCCCCCCCCCTACCTCTCTCCCCTCTCCCATGCAGCCAGGATGTGACCGGGGACATCTACTATTTCAACTTCTCCTCGGGCCAGTCCACCTGGGACCACCCCTGCGACGAGCACTACCGCCGCCTGGTGGAGCAGGAGCGCGAGCGTGGCCAGCTGGCGGCCGCCGCGGGAGGGGCGGCGGCGAAAAAGGACAAGAAGAAGAAGAAAGAAAAGAAGGAGAAGAAAGAGAAAAAGAAGAAGAAGGAGCCGCTCAAGACTCCTGGAGTGAGTGCTTATTATATTGTCCACACAAGTGACTATGCATCCATTAAATGACGGCTCAGAGATCCCTGATCGACCGTACTCAAGTGTTTCCGATGTTCGAGCGCTCTTGGGCTAGGTGCTAACTTTGGTTCTCGCCAGGCCCTGGGTTCAGGCCTGGGACCCCTCCCACCCCCGCTCGGCAGCCTGGCTCCTCTGAGAGGTCTGGACGCCCCAGCAGCAGGTCTGATGCCCGGCTCTGCTCCCGCTCTCCGACGGCCCCTCGGCAGCTCCGGTGGGCTGGAGCCCCTCAAGACGTCCCTCGGGGTACACTGACGATGCGCCTCTACCAAACCGTGGCGCCATACAGTTCGCACTTTAACGGAGCGTCTCTCCTCTGCCAGGCCCCTCGGAGCGGCGCAGCTGGCAGTGCTTTGGGCAGCCGGCGGGAGGAGAGGGTCTCTCTCACTCGGCCCAGCTTCGATGACGACGACGACGACGGGAATATCTCAGGAAACGAGGTACAGTCAAACCCGAGCGATGATGCAAGAGGCGGTTTTAGCACCTCGCACGCTCTCAGACGTCAAACCAGACATTGTTCCCTTTTCTAGCCGAGTCCTCCTGCTTCAGACGGGTTATTGAAGAACCTTCACCTGGACCTGGATGCCCTCGGAGGAGGCCTGCAGTACGAGGTAGACGGGATCATTGGCTTTGAACAGCACTGATTCTTTTCCTTTATCTTTCTCAAATAGATCTTCAATTAAGAGAGAAATGAGAGCAGCTGTTGAAAGGTTTAAACTGGCACATTTTAGGCTGCTGAATACCTTGGATAGAAATAACAGCAGCTGCCTTCAGAGAGGCTTCTAGCTTTGACAGGATGGAACTGATTCTATTTGATTCCAGAGGGGTACAGCAGCTTTTAGGCACACATGGTCTTTATTATTATGTGCGTGCGTGCGCGTGTGCAATAGGACAGTGAAGCCAGTGGTGGAGTTCCAGCTGAAGAGAGGACAGAACCAGAGCTGCAGGACTTGGCCTTATCTGGCGATCTCAGCCCCGAACCGCCCTCTCAACAGGTGAAAACACACACACACACACACATTGTATTCCCAGTAGTTGTTTAACCAATCAACGATACGAGCTGAATCATCTGTCTTTTAGAATGTATTCTTTCCAAACATTCTCTGTGTATTGCCACCATTCTTTGGGCTTTTCTCGTTGCCTCATGTAACTGTGATGCTAAACCCTCTGCTATTCCTTCTCTCTGCCTCATGTGACCTCTCTGACCTTTGAACCTCTGACCTTTGTGCCGTGCCCCGGGACGTGTTGGTGTAGCTGCTGTGCTGCTGGGACCTGTCCTACGGGCACGGCTGTCACTGTGTCTTCCTCTTTGTCCTGCTGTCTTCCTACTGTCACTGTTACTGCTTCGCTGTCTGATGGACGGAGAGAGATATAAACACATACATGGATAGAAACGTAGAAAATGCTATTAAATTAAACTAAACCATAGTGGAAAGATTTAACCAAACAAACAACAGTCTTATAGTTGTGTGATTGATTTGGCCAGTTGTCTGTTTTTTTTAAAACAATATATTAAGAGCATTGCCGTCAAAACAATAAATCGTTTAATCTCCATCTGATTTTTATGGGTTTTAAGAAAATTCAGTCTTAATTTATAAATTTCGCAATTTCTTTACCTTCTAACGGAAGTTGATTTGAAGTGCATTTATTCTTTGTTCTAAAATAACGTATTGATTCAGGGATTTTGTTGACACATTTTAGCTTTGGATGAGAACTTCACATCTAGGAAGCAAACCTACTTCTGTCTGTGTTTGAGAGCGAGTCCCGGAACACATATTAGTTAGTTTTCCTGTACAGAAATGCATGTCGTTTTTTCATTTCTTTTGTTTTTGTCTAACATCCCCCATTTTGTCCCTGCTAAAATGCACGAAGGCGGGTTTGCATGCGGCTGTGTTAAGATCTTTCTGTCTCCCCCCTTCCCTCACCTGCCCTCCTCCGTCCTTTCTCTCCCCTGTGTCTCTGCACGCCTTCCTCTCCGCCTCTGTCTGCGACGGACGGATTGTCCCTCCTCTTCTTCCTCCACCAAGGACTCTCTGAGGGGACGCCGCCTCCACCTGTCCTCACTGGCGGGGCGGAGGAACCACGTCAGTCAGGAGGGGGCGCGTCCGAAACACGCCGCTAGGCGGAGGGCGGCGCAGGAGATAAGCGAGGTGGTGGAGGAGGAGCGGGAGGCGGGCGAGGAACTTCAGGAAAAGAAGGGAGAGGATGAAGGAGGAGGGGGAGAGGAGGGAGGGACCGTGGGGAAAGGAGAGGACGGAGACGAGCTGGAAGATGGAGAGGCGCAAGAAGAGGAGGCAGATGGGAGACAAAGCAAAGACGAGGGGGAGGAGAGGGAGGAGGAGCAGCAGCAGCAGAGAAGTAAAAGGTCCATAGGAAGCGGGAAGGAAGAGGGGGAAGTAGAGAACCACGAGGTAGTGGAGGAATGCTGTGCAGGAGCTGATCATGATGCCAGCGCAGAGGAGGAGGCCAAAGGCAGAGGAGAGAATGTGGAGTTCGACGATGATAGTTGGATGGAGGAGGAGGCGAAAGAAGAGGTGGGAGTAGTAAAGAAACGCTCCAAAGGTGAGGAGGAGGAGGACAAAGTTGACAAAGAGAGGGATGAGCTTGAGGGAAGCGTAGATGATGAAGAAGGGCAGAGTCACAGCGAGGAGGATGAGGAGGTGGAGATGCATGCCGAGGGAGAGAAAGAGCAGGAGGAAGAGGAGGGGGAGATCGACGAGGCTCTGGAGAGATGCTCCCTCAGCCAGAGGAGACTGACCGAGAGCGACGAGGAGGTGATAGAGAGATGCGTACAGAGCGAGGGAGGGGAAACGGAGGGGGAGGGGCTAGAGGGGGACGACGAATCGGACGCCCGAAAGCCCCGGACTTCATCGGAGAGCGAGCGGGAGGAGGAGGAGGAGGAGGAGGTGGAGGTTTCCGGGGCCGCCCTCAGCGAGGAGGCGAGGAAGAAGAGTGACCTTAAAGGGCTCCACCAAAAGAGACAAACTCTGGCAGGCCAGATGGAGACTGTGAGAAAAAAATGCCCCCTTCCTGCCGAGGTAGGGTTCAGGTGTAGCCTCTGTGTGTGCATACACCCCACCCTCCCCCCTTCCTTCCTTTTCCTCCCGCACACTCACTCCCTGACTCCCTGACCCTGCCTGACCTCCCGGAATCCAACTCCCATCGCCCGGCCTGAGTCCCTCTCGCGGTGGAACGCCATTAGGTGTAAAGACGGCTCGCTTGAGCCCCCCCCCCCCCCCCCCCCGAGGAACCGTCGGTCCTCCATCGCGTTCCCCCCCCCCCATTCTCCGCCCCTTACCATCCCTTCCCGGTTGTACAGAAGTCGGCCACCTTGCTTGTGTTTTGCATGGAGGTGCTGCTTCTGCGCTCCCTAGTCTCGGCATGCTTCCGTGTTTAGTGCTTGCTGCTGGATTTCCCCCCCCATTCAGGGCGGCGTGCCTCTTGTTTGCAGGAGTCCGGGGCCAGCGGGAGCGGCGAGGAGGCGTCATCCTCCGCCAAGGTCAAGGTAGTCCAGTCACGCCGAGGACATTCGTTCGCCCGCTCCGCTCATCCGTTCCCTTGGTTTACCCGTTTATGGTCCATGTGTCCCGAAGCTGTCGGAGAGGGTTCTGGACCACGACGAGCGGTTCGGCACCGTCAGTCCGCTGGAGGGAGACGACAAAGAGGAGGAGGAGGAGGAGGAGGAGGAGGAGAGTGGATGGGGGGCAAAGAAGGCCAATAATGCCAACAGGTTGGTTTGCTGTTTTTAATGTTGTGGTAAAACCACTGCAGGAAACGGAAGTCCATTTTTTGTCATTTCTTTCCCATCGCAAGCATCCTCAAGCCCTGAAAGTCTTAAAGGACATTTGTGTGGTTGAACCAGGAAACTGCTTTGTCAAAAGAAATATATAAAAGACTTGTATGAGTTCTGTAAAAACGTTGACGTTGAATCCTAGGATATTTCCTTCCTTTATTTAACCGCGTCTCGTATCACAACTTTCTCCCTCTTCAGGCACTTTCAGGCTGCTCTGAGTGTTGACCGGCTGGTCCTGGACCAGTCCAGCCCCTCGCCCCGTCTCTCCTCCTCAGAGCGAGATGTGGGGCTCCGCCCGAAAGGCGGAAGCCTCGGCGCGCCGCTGCCGCTGCGAAGGCCCGAGACCTCCAGGGGGCGGCTGGTCCGAGCCTCCGGGGAGACGGAACTGCCCCCGCAAAGCCAGGAGGACTCACTGGAAGAAGATCCACGCTGGAGAATCCAGAAAGACAGGGAGAATGAAGAGAGGGAGGAAGAGGAAGAGGAGCGGAAGAGGGCGGAGAGAGAGGAAGAGGAGAAGAGGAGGAAGAGGGCAGAGAGAGAGGAAGCGGAGCGAGAGGAAGAGGAAAAAAAGAGGAAGAGGGCAGAGGGAGAGGAAGCGGAGAGGAAGAAGGTGGAAAGTGAGAAAGAGGAGAGGAAGAAGGTGGAGAGGGAGGAAGAGGAGAGGATGAAACTAGAGAGTGAGGAGAGGAGTCTGAGGGAGAGAAAGGAGGAGAGGAAGCGAGAAGAGGAAGAGTTGAGGAAGAGGACGGAGAGAGAGGAAAGGATTCTGAGGGAGAAGAAGGAGGAGAGGGAGAGGGGGGAGGCCGATCGAGATGAGGAGGAGGAGAGGGAGCACGTGACCAAGGAGAAGAAGAGTAGAATGCTCCTCCTCCGAGAGGACCTGAGGAGAGAAGACGAGGAGGAGGAGAGGAAGCTGAAGGAGGAGAGCGAGGAGAGACTGAGGTGGGCGTAGAACAATTTAAAAAAAAACGTTGTGTAAAGCATGAGCGATGTCCTAATCCAGGAAATGCTCGTGAACGTCTGCCCAGGGCTCTGCGTCAGCGTCTCCTCTCTGAGAGGAGAGAGGAGGAGGCCAGGCTGAGCGAGGAGTCCGACAGGACGCTGCAGGAGCTCAGAAGCTCCGCCCAGCAGGAGGCGAAGAGGCAGCAGCGCCAACTCAGGTCAGAAAACGCCTCAAAAGCCGATCCGCTGATCTCGGGTCAGTGCGGGTAACCCGCGGCGTGCGTGTGGTGTGCCCAGGGAGGAGAACGAGGACGCGCTGGAGAAGCTGCGCGCCGCTCTGGAGGCCGAGCGGGCGGCGGAGCGCGGGCGGCTGGAGGCCCAGACGAGGCGGGACTTTGAGCGCCTGAGGGCGGAGTCGGAGGAGGCGCTGCAGGCGGAGAGGCGGAGGCTCCGGGGCGAGAGGGAGGAGAAGCTGAAGCACGAGGTGAACGGGGGGGGCATGTTTTATGGATAAACGAGATTGCTCCCCTACACACAACCAACGACCTCTGACACACAAAAAGCTTTACAGTCATCGGTTTGAAAATCAATGCAGGCCTTAGATAAAAGTGCTTAAGCAATCTGGGGAACATAAAGCCCCCGGGCGCTTGACGTTTGGCACATTAACCTGGATACCAGCTTTCATAAGTCAACTCTTCTTCTGTTGACTTGCCCTCCTGGCGCTGGCGTTCTCCAAGGTCACGTTCAGTCCACATCCTGTCGGCCATCGAGTATCTGTTGGGGGATAAATCCACATAAAGCGTGCCTTTGAAACCCATTTTAGAGGTTAGGTGTTGGTGGGGCCGTGTAGCTATTGGTAACCATTTGGCACATTTCAGGAATGATGTTGCCGGGATAGAAGTCATTTAGAGTGTTAGCGTGGCGTGTTTGTCCCGCTCGGTGTCACGTGGTGCCGTTGGACTCGAGGGACTCGGACTAACGATCCGTCCATGTGTGTTTGTCTGATTTCTCTGTATAAAGGTCAAACTCACAGATAGGAGGAGTCCACGACCTGAACATCACCTGGCAGAGTACCACCGAGAGGTCAGGGTACATGCGCGCACACAGACACACACGCACGCACACACACACACACACACGCGCGCACACACACACAGCCCAGAATTAAATCTTCTTGTGGATTTCTTTTCTTTCATTTCATTTCACTGGGATAAAACCCGTGACGCTGTAAACTGATGCTCCCAGCTGGGCGACGTTCTCCAGGAGGTGCGCGAGGAGGTGCAGCGCGATCACGAGAGGAAGCTGGAGCAGCTGCGGGAGGACCACCGGCGGGAGATGAACAGCATCAGAGAGAAACACCTGGACGAGGTCCCACAGGCGTCTTACCTTCCACATGCACAGTGTGGCCTTTTGTTAGCAGCCGATGAACACAACGTGTGTGTGTGTGTGTGTGTGTTCCAGGAGACTGCTGAGAGGGCGTGCTCGCTCTCTGCTCTGCAGGAGGAGAGGGAGCAGCTCCGGGCCTCGCACGCTGTCCAGCTGGAGAAACTCCGGGTGCAGCTCGACGCTCAGATCCAAAAGAAGCAGCTGGCGCACGCGCGCAGGGTGAGGCCCGACGTTCTCAAAGAAGATCCCCAACCGGGCTCTCATAACACATCTCCAGCATGTGGACTGGTGTCATAGAACTGAGGTAGAACACAGGAAACTTGAATAACTTCTCGTTTCTTCTGGCAGGAGTCCGAGCTGGACGACATGGCGGACCAGATGGAGCTGAGAGCCAAAGAGCTGAAGAGCCAGGAGGCCATGCTGCAGACCAAGGTCTTCTACCCCAGAGTGTATGTTCTGTTAATCAGTAACACAGCAACCTGAACCACGGGGACTGATGGCTCCTGTCTCCCACCAGGCAGCAGATCTGAAGAGGAGGAAAAAGAAGCTCGGGGAGGACGAGGAGGAAGTGGACAGGAAGTTAGAGGTGGGACACTTTTTCTTCATGAAAGGAGAGATCGGTTAAACCGACTCGTCCACTCATCAACCCCACAATGTCCCCCTATGTTCCCACCCGTGTGTGTGTGTGTGTGTGTGTGTGTGTGTGTGTGTGTGTGTCCAGGCCTTCCCCCGGCTGACCCAGGAGAGGGACCAGCTGACGGAGGAGCTGGAGAGGGCGAGGGAGGAGAAGCATCAAGCCAGAGAACTTATCCAGCGGGCGCGGGAGGAGAGAAGCGAGGCCAAGGAGGAGGGGGCGAAGCTGAGGGAGGAGAGGG
This sequence comes from Pungitius pungitius, assembly GCF_949316345.1. Classification (NCBI taxonomy): domain Eukaryota; kingdom Metazoa; phylum Chordata; class Actinopteri; order Perciformes; family Gasterosteidae; genus Pungitius; species Pungitius pungitius. The sequence goes on from NC_084902.1 coordinate 2,698,384, forward strand.
ACAAAGCCAGGGAGGAGAGCAGGAGGCTAAAGGAGGACAAGGCACGGCTGGAGAGCAAGGTGGCGCTGCTGGACGAGAGATGCGAGCGCCTCGGTCGCAGAGTCAGGTACGGTTTCCCCTTAAAGAGGCAACCGCACTTCCTGTTCACTTTCAACCAATCACAGGACCCCCCCCCCCCCCCCACTGAGAAGAGTGGCGCGAGTGTTTCTGAAACGGGATCCCGCTTTTCGTTCCGTTCCGACCAGCAAGTTGGAGCAAAGCGAGGCGGCGAGCGCCCCCCCCAGGCCAGAAGCTAACCAGGGGAAGAAGAAGGCAGAGAAAGCGGAGGCGACGGCGCCCTCCGCTGACCGGAGAGACTCATCGCTCCACGTGGAGGACCTGGACGACCCGCCGCTCTCCCCTGTACCCCGCATGGACCAGTAAGAGAGAGAGAGAGACGGACTGAGAATACATAGAAGCATAATAATCTGTTATTTACAGCGTACAGATGTTATATGAAGTCAGTTTTAGGCCTCTGAGAAATACATTTATGGGATGGTAATGCCACAATAACAAATAGCGCTTATTAATGATAAGTATGATGCACTAACTACTAATAAATATATTATTTTTTTATAGAGAGAAATGAGAATGAGAAGTTATATGAAATAATCTGTAGAATTCAAACCCCTAGCACCTTCTGTCAGGTAGAAACGGGTCAATAGTCCTGGATGCTTGTGATCATAAACTGTTGATCAGAACATTCATGGTTTAGAAGAGGAGTCTGCGTCGTGGACCTCGTCCCTCACCCCCTCCACCACTGTGTCTTCAGCTTCCAACGCTACATCTCCTCACATGGAGCCTCCATCCAAAAAACCAAACTCTTCCTGGAGAAGGAGGGCGCCCGGCTGATGGAGAGGCAGGCGGCCCAGGACGGAGGGGCCACCGAGGAGGTGATTAGACCCCCCCCCCCCGTGTCGGAAGGAAGGAAGGAAGGAGCCAAACAAAAGCGGGCGTAACGACAGGTCTCCCCTCTTCTCTCGCTCCGTCAGGAGGCCAGGCGCGTGGTGGAGCGCCAGCGGGCGGTTCAGAGGGGAAGCGCTCTCCTGCGGAGGAAGGAGGAGCAACTGCAGCAGCTGGAGAGCTCCTTGGCCGACGAGGTCAGGAGGAAGTCAGGAGCGATTGTACCGTGACCGCATGAGGTTCACGTCAGTTGTAGCTGATGGTGGCAGTAATGTCTGCATACGGATAAATATGACAAATGCACAATCTTATTAATTCGTGATGACCGAATGTGTTTGTGACTAAATGACTATCCTGTAAACCGTATGGGCTTTTTAAAGGATGAATCCAATGAAGAGGTGAATATTAACCACGCATGGTCTCGTCTGCTCAGCCCTTTTTCGAGGATCTGTCTCGGCTGGCGGGAGAGAGGAAGGTGACCTTCGATGTGACTGAATCGGACCTCAGCAGCACGTTGGACCCACCCGACAGGACGGGTAACAGATGGTTTCAATCTGTCATTCATTCCCCCCGATCGGGGGTTTACCGCTTTAACAGCATTAACTCTCTGGTCATCAGGTCACCCCACCATGCCGGACAAAGTCCAGGAGTTAGCGGAGTCCCTGCAGCAGATCTCAGGCCAGCTCAACAGCGTGCTGAGTGCGCTGGGGTCGCTGTCGCCGAGCCAGGACGCCGCGCCCTGCGCCGCCTTTCCTTCGCCTCATCACCACTCCGGCCCGGCTGCCCCCTCCGCCGCCGCCGCCGCGCACCAGATGCACACCCTGAGCTCCTCAGCGCCGCCTCCCCCCGCGAGGCTCCCCGAGCCGGCCTGGACCTGGGCGCTCCACGGCGGCTCCCCGGCCTTCCCCCTCTTCAGCACCCCTCTGAGCAGCGAGGACCTCATCAGCAGCCGGTGGAGCCAGATGTTCCCCGGTAGGTCGACCAGGGGGGGGGGGGGGGGGGTCACTCCGCCCGGGCGCTTTCGACCGATGGGTCCTGACTCGTGTTTGTTTTCCGTCCTCTAAGGAGCGGCCGCGGAGCCGCTGGCCTCCAGCGCCGCCAGGGCGACCTCACCGTACTCGACGCGCGCCCCGGCTCGGTCGGTGCAGGAGGCGGCGGAGGTGGACGGCCAGAGGCTGCAGGGGCTGATAGACGGCAACAAGAGGTGGCTCGAGATGCGCAGGAAGGACACCAGCATGTATCCTTCAATCACACACACACACACGTTGCAGCTGCTACACACAGACGTGGTGGTCTTTAACTCTTCGTCGCAGACCTCTGTTCACGCGCTACCGCGCTCCCCCGACCCCCAGCGGCCTGGTGCAGCTGGGCCTGGACGATAACAACCAGATCAGGGTCTATCACTACTGAGGAGGCCGCGCCTGTCGGTCACCCCCCCCCCCCCCCACAGTCGAAGGCACAACGTCACGTTTACAGAGCAGACATGTTTTTTAACAAGTTGGGAGGAAAAATCGAGAGAATCCCAGAGAAGGGTTTACTGCACTTGATATTTCTCTGGAGGAAAACACTCGGACCTCCTCCCACGCGTCTTCATGTCCCAACGGGTGCTCCGCTTGTGTTTTTGACAAAACCTTTGTGACATATTTACTAATGTTCGGTTGTTTCAGCCTTTGACGAATGGCAAATAGAATCCTTGTTTGTAAAATTGGAGCCAAAACTCTTTTATTCGACATGAATTACTTACATGTTAACACATCATTAGCATTGAGCCATTGATTAGTGAACAGGTAGAGAAAAAACGTATTTTGTGCATATATATATATATATTTCCGTGTGTAATTGCTGTATTTTTCTATAAAATATTTTAATAAATAGACTTTTACATGTATATTTGTGTTTTGTTTGCCATTGTGCGTCTGGTTGTCGTGCTGTGTTATGCTCACATAACCTTGCGTGTGCCTTATACTTGCTGTCAATCAAGAGATTTGCTCGAGTTTATAACAAGGATCAGATGCAAAGACAGAAGTCGGCATCAGAATCTGAAAATGAAACCTTTATTCAGTAACCGCGCATTGAAATGTTTGACATTAAAATCACATTTCTTCTCCAGACAGTACAGTGCAGAACATACCTTACCGGACCGGGCCAGTCAGGAAGTAAATACAATCATTATTATTCTCCAAAGAGAGAAAGGACGGCTGGCTCGTGGATCTGACCAATCAGAGCACAGTATGTGACATGATTAGGACATTAAAAGGCCACCAACAGACTGGACAGAGTTCATGTTCTCACATTTATGTTTGTAAACCCACACACACACACACACACAAAATGACACAGACCGCATATAAACAGCATATAAACGTCTCAGGATGCATTGCTGACTTGTAGGTCAAATGTAATGGACAGTATAAAATAAGTTAATTTGTATATATATATATCATTTTGTTTTATTTAGCAAGTGTATGTTGTTGCCTCCGGCACGAAGCTAACATCCATTACAGTTACATCGATGATGGCAGCAGGACGACGGAACACGTCGGCGCCGCTCAGCCTCCACCGGGGCTCCGCATTGGCACAGGTGTGTCCATACAGGTGGATGGGAGGGGCTACCGCGCCACCCTGACTGGCCTGGGAGGGCAGTAGGAGGGAAAGGGGGGGGGGGCTACTGGCTGTGCATGTTGAAAACACGGAGGGGGACGCAAACGGATCTCGCGTATCTAGAAGGCAAAGATCTTGTCCCGCTGGACGGCGTCGAGGTCATCGTCCATGGTCAGGAGGACCTGAGAGAAGGAGGAGGAGGGAGGGGGGGGAGAGTTAAGAGTTTCCTGGTTCCCATTGCAACATCATAAACATTTTTTATTCAATACATCGTCGCCACGTCGATTATTTACGGTCCTGATTTTGTCATTGATTGTTGACATGTGTGCTTCGCTCTTTAGGATCATACCAGGAAGGACCCGAACATGGCGATGGAGGAGAGGAAGTGCCAAATGTCGTGGTCGTCAAAGAACTCGAGCAGGATGCAGTCCCTGTTGTGCTCGCGAGACTCCGCCGGGGTTTTCTGCGCGGGGGGAGAAAAAAAAAAAAAAGTGCATTGAACTAACTGAGGTGGAACAACAGAGTCAACGTGCGCTCTCACATGCAGGTGTGTAGAAGCGCTGTGACTAAATCTACATCCACAATACCAGTAATTCTGGTCAAACCGATTCATGACCGTTCACGTTCTCCTCTACGGCTGGTTGTCTAGAATTGTTTTTCCTACCATTCAGTTTTCCTCGGTTATGGATCAAGACATGAGAGTGAGTGAGTGAGTGAGTGAGTGAGTGAGTGAGTGAGTGAGTGACTGACCTGCCAGGTGCTGAGACCCTGGAAGAAGAAATACAGTGCGAGGCCCCAAACCACAGCTGTGAACAGAATAATCACCAACGGTAGACACTGGATTCTCTCGCCGCTCCGCAGCTATAAAAAACACACACAAAAATGAGCTTTAGATTTTCTGCTTTAAAAGAATGTCAAATGCATGCAAACACACACACACACCTTCATAATGATGTAAAAGGCAAAGTAGAGCAGCAGGTTGCAGATGGCGATGGCCAACAGGTAGGAGGCAAAGTCGTTGGGTCGCTCTATGAGGCCGTAGGCAGCTCTACGCAGAGACACACATTAAGTCATTGTGTTGTTCTCCACTGATCACGCTTAGAAACGCTGGGGTTTACTTACAGAGACCAGTTGACTATGTTCCCCATGACCAGCAGAACCATCCGGTCCTGTCAGGACGAGGGAGGACACAGAGATTCCTTTACTGGACTTGCATCGTATTTATTGCATCAACTCAGGGAGACTTCTCCCCCGCGTCGAAGCAGCGGCTTCTGGGTTCTACTCACAATGTACATGGGTCCACTGCACTGCCGGATGCAATCCGTGTAGATGACGTGCACGATCCTGCGGAGGATCCCGGAGTCTGACGCAAACAAACACGGGCAGATGTTAGCTCCATACCTCCGCTGTATATTTCATCACGCAGCGCTATTTCCATCTAAGGCGGCCCCGCGTCTGTCTCGCACGTTACACTTTCTCCCGACCCTTGTCGTACCGAGGTGCCAGCGGCCCATGTAGTAGAGCTGCGTGCTGAGCAGCATGGTGGCCAGGATGTGGATCACCGAGAACACGATCCAGAACACGTTGTTTCCTTTCCCAAAGACCTGCGAGCAGAACGCCACAAACGTTAGACACCGTGTGTGTGTGTGTGAGAGAGAGAGAGAGATACTGCATGTGTGCACGTACCACTCCCAGCACAGAGAAGAAGATGACCCCGGCCAGGCAGGCGTACGCAGTGTAAGCACTCGCGTTGATGTCTGGGTGTCTCTTCTGGTACAACTTCAACATGCACAGTCCAGCGATCATGTACATGAAGGAGGTGTCTGTGGACAATCATCACTCAGTCAGCTTTCATCATGTTTAAGTTTACTCTGTGACATCAAGCAACTTCACCAGAGGAAAGCTCCAGGAAGCTTAACCTTCCACTTCAAAAGTCACCTGGGTGTGAAAGCTAGACCCCTAAAATCGTCGAATCCTGAACAACATGGAGGTCACAAAGCTGTCCGTCATCTCAAAGACACCACAGAAAAGGCTCGGGACAAAGAAAGGACACGCGAGGTCCGGGTGGAGTCTTACCAAACTGGAAGTTGGTGTAGTTGGGACAGACGTGGTAGCAGGCGCTCAGCAGGCCCTCCATCATCAGGGCCGTTCCCATGGCGTAGTACAGACCAAAGTGCTTTGGGATGCCACACTCCTGCCGGGTGGGAGAGAGCGACGTTCATCTCATAAAACACCAAGGAAGTGTAAAAAAAAGTAATACTATTTCTACTTCATCTTCCAACAGTGCTGCTTGTCTTTGGGCGCGTGCTCCTTTACCAGCGCGTTGAGGTCGTTGCGGAGCAGAGCTCGCTGGTGGATGACGTCTCTCTTGAGGACGATAAGGAGGAAGAGGAGTCCCAGCAGCACGTAACCCAGGTTACTGAGGATGTTGTTGAAGGCGCTGTGTGTGTGTGTGTGCGACAGGAAGTGCATGACGGTACTTTACCAGCAGCCGAGTGAGCAATGACCCCATCGAACGGACACAAGCTAACCCACGTTACCTCAGGGCCCCCATCGGGTGAGCACACAGGAAGTTGTAGTAGCAGATGTCCTGGTTTCCTGTGACGTTGACCACCTGGAGAACGGAGAGTCGCTTTAACATCTTTTTATCAGTCATAATCATAATAATAATAATAATAAATGGAGCGTTAAGTCTCCCGAACGCACCGTCTGGTAGGTGATGACCAGCTGGACGACCGGCAGCGCGTAGAACACAGCAATGGTAGCGATGTTCCTGCAGGGAAGGAAGCCATTAGACCCGATCACTATCTAAGGAATCTTTGTTATTGTGTCAACTTTCCCCCCCTTTTCTCTGAATACAAAAACAAAACAAAAAAAACTCTTTCTTCACCAGAAGTAGATTTGGTATTTCTTGCTGAGGATCCTCTTGTCTTTGCGGGACAGGTCGGCCACGTACAGGAACTTCTGTAACACGGAGGGGAGGTCGTTACCAGTCACCGGGTGCAAGGAGGGGGGGGGGGGGCAAGGAGGGGGTACGTGCATAGGAGGCGTACTTTGGTGCGGACAATGTTTTTGTCCGAGTCGATGTCGTCCAGCGTGTCGTAGTCGTCCTCCTCCACCGAGCTCAGAGACTCCAGCCGGCTGCGTCCAATACTGTCCAACGACCGCTCTGATGGAGCAGAGAGAGGAGGAGGAGGAGGAGGAGGAGGAGGTCATGAAGATTGAAGAAAAAGAGCATCGTTGGCTTTTACGGAGGTTGAAAGTTGTGTTTGAACACAACACACCTTTTCAAATAAAGTTGCAACATCAGAACATCTTAAAACTAAATTATCAGAGTAATTGTTGGTTCTTCAATCTTTGCCTGATTTGTATCATTTTGCTGGTCATTTGCATTCAGATTAGTGTTCCACTGATTGAGGCCACTTTCTGACTCATTGGCGTTTGATTCACAAAGTGCTGATTGGTTTCTGCTTTTTATATATTATATTATGCGGCAGCGTGTGTCACCGATGCAGATGGCAAACTGATGAACGCGATTGAGGATTGGCCGACGTTTGAAAACCTCCTGTCCTGATGAACAGAAGAATAACAGAAGCGCCCGACTCGCATTAAAGACGCGGGGTCATTCTGCGAAGGGGGGGCGGCGGTGGGACAGAAGGGATGGCGCGCGGCCTTACCGGCGTATCCGTAGTTGTCGGTTGAGGTGGCGCTGTCCGTGATGGCCTCCGAGCTGAGCGTGCTGCCGTTGTCAGCTGAGAAACAACACAAAAGGGGGTTGTTTTAGTTCACCGTGCACGGAAGCTGCGACTTCAGTTTAAAAAGTGTCCCAAAAGAAACGTACCGAACGACCCGTATTCATAAGGTGAGGCTGGCATTTTCCCTGCGGGCGCACACACACACACACACACACACACACACACACACACACACAAAACTAACAAGTAAGCATAGTAGAACAAATTGCACGTAGAAACGAGAGATCCAGTGCACACTAAAGCGTTAGTGCATGAACACACGGAGGCGAGCAAAAGCCACAAAACATGCAGGAGTCGACTGTTCTTTTTTTTTTTTTTAAGCTCACACGCCTGAAAAAACAAAAAAACACTTTTGTTTAAAGTGTTTTAGTGAACGCCGGCTCGCGTGCTGCGGTGAGGGAGCAGTTTGAGGATGGAATGGCGTGCACTTAGAGGCCGTCTGCACGGTTCACTGTCACCTCCGGGATTATTCTCGTGTTTGCAACAGCGTTGAAACAGTACTGCGGTAAAATCACAGCTCTTTTTTTAAAATAAAAATAAGAGTTCCAGTAGGTGAGCGAACGCGTGCAGAGCAAAACACAGACACGAAAACACAGCGGGAGAGACGGGCAGTGAGAGCGAGTCACTGTGTCGTTGTACCATCTCCATTCTGCCCGAGCAGAGAAGCTGCAGCACACATTAGCATGGGAGAGAGAGAGGGAGAGAGAGAGAGGGAGACACACATTCAGTACATAAAAGCCCCAGTTATTCACATCCTGCTTTGTTAGGTGTAATTAAACATTGAGTGTTTACTGTGGCATCTCCTCTACAGAACAGGTTCAGGACTTAAGTGGTACGCTCGGCGGCACAAACTAACGAGCCCCTCATCCATCCCGGCTGGTTGCTGGGTTACCTGTCTCCGCAGGCGACACGTTGGCAGGAATCAGACACTCTCTCTTCTTCTTCCTGCACAAACTGGAGAGTTAAAACATGCAAATTAGGTGTTAGGTGTTGCTCCCGCAGTGCAGATGTATAAATCTATATTCTTCCATTAGACATCAGCACATTGAACCAGGACAGAATGAAGGAAGTTTAAACATTGTAAAATTGGAACTTTGCTTAAATGGAGTCTCACCGCTTGTTCTCCAGACAGGCTATGAGGAAGGTGAGCAGATAGAAGGAGAGGAAGATCCCCAGACAGAACAGCATGCCCATCACGTACACCTTCACTGAGGAGTGAGAAGACACACAGTCACATGCCGTCACACTGCCTCACCTCCACGGCCTCATGAAACGACATGGCTACAGCTTACAATAGGTAGAACCATACACAGTATGCAGCAAGTACATTACATAAAAGGAACAAAGAACTTTTGGGAGCCCGAGGATTATATAATATGTTTCAGATGTTATATTTCAAAAACACAACAAGTTACATTTTTTACGGTGGCCATATAAAAAAAAGGAAAGAAAAAAAAACGACTTTCAGCCCCCTCGCTTACAACAAAGCTTGCGACAGGCGACTCACATTTGATGGCGGGCGTGACGATGACATCGATGTCCTTGCTGCGGTTGCCGGCGTCGATGAGGACATCGGGGAGAAGAGGGTAGAACCGCAGCGGCCCGCCGCACGCCTCGTCCTCCGTTTTCACCACCACCACCACGTAGAAGCTGTTGCTGGGAAAGTCTTTTCTCTGGAAGACAAGGAGGGGGACGGAGAGGGGATTAGAAGAGGTCACATGCGGTCTATGCCCGAGAGGGGGGGGGGGGGGGGGGGGGGCTTCGTCGCACTGTACCTGCACGGTGATGGCGCCTTTTTTGGTCATCGTCTGGTACATCCCAATGAAGGCAACGTTGTTGTCGAGGTCATAGACGGGGCACTGAAAAGAAGCAGAGAGACGGGAGGAACAGGAAGCACTAAAATAATACCCGGTAAATTTCATCAGAACAAAATTATATGAAAGTTTGCTTCGCACTGAATCAATGAAAATGTATGTTTTTGGCCTCGTGTGGCTCAATGCTGCTACTGCAGGCTGAGAGTGTACCTGGATGTCCTGGATGGACATGACGGAGCAGGGAAAGGTCATGTCAGAGTTGACCTTGACGATCACAGTGTCTACCCCATCTGGGAAGACATACTTGAAGTACTGGGAGGAAGAGGAAGAATAAAAGGATTTAGGAAATAAATAATCACAGAGGATGAGATACAAAAACATAGATGAAATTGTTTTTCTCTCTCTTTCTTCTCTCCCTGGTGGGCGTGTGACCATTGGCACACACAATAAAGTGAAACAAAAGTGTGGTGAAACAAAGGTAGATCAACTGAAGAGGCAGGTGACAACAATGACGAACCAGACGCATTCATTTCATCTGTGAGCTGCAAAAGGCTGAAAAGAAACACTACTTTGTTTCCCCTTTTTTTAAAGCAGAACTTGTCAAAAAGGTTGAGAAGGAAAAGCCCCTGAGTAATTGTGTAAAACATGAAACCCCCTCATTTCTTATGCCTCAGCTTCTCTCGTGTCCCCCCACTTCCGTCCTTCCTTTCCTCTACCTACATATTATGTGGCAGTAGGTGCCATGCGCTGGTAATACCTGCGGTTGAGACGGCGACGCGGTGAAGCTGAACTTCTTGTCCGTACTGAAAAATCAAGATGAAGACAACATGTCAGACGTCAGCTGCCGGTCACATGCGTGTCTGTGTGCTATAACAGATCCCACTCACTGCAGGGTGAAGCTCTCCACGCGGCTGACCCTCAACTGGTAGTTTGTTCCCTGGCTGGAGAGGGTTGACACGTCCACGAAGAAGTACTGGGTCTCTGAGGCGACCAGGGTCGGAGGCTGGCACAGGGTCCGGCCCACGTGGTTGTAAGGGTACTTCCTCTGGTAGCTGGGAGGGAGACAAGCAAGTGCATGTTGTCACCCAAAAGGATTTAGTTCTTAGAATTGAGTTGAGCTTAATGAGAGTTTCTCGTCTGTTTGTCATCTCATTCGTTTTGTTTTCCAGCTTTTACTCTTTTGTCCTGGATAAATAAACGTTTAGAAATATATGTTTATTTTCTGATATTTTAAGTGTGTTGCACTTAAACAGGCCTCAACGTGGATTATTTTGTGAAGAAAACCCATCAAAGCAAAAGAACGCACTTGTTACTTGATGAGGACCAAAATCCTTACATTAGATTATTTAATTTAATGAGAGTTTACTTCATTCTGCTTCAAAATCAGATGACCTGACTGCATGACGCATCTTCAATAATCTCAAAATCAAAGCTAGAGTAACAATGTTCACTGCACATGCCGTCACTCCCAATGGTTTTTTTATTTTTAGGAAGATACAAAGCAAAGTCCCTTCTGCATGAGACAGAGGGGACTTTGCTCTGATGACTTCGAGGAGGCTCAGTCACTGCTACGATCTACTCTGGTGGAGGAGGAAGTGAAAGTCCAAGGTTCCCAAGAGATGCTGAAACATGCGGTGCCACGACACTGAAACTGCAAGACGTTGACGGGGTCATTCTGGTGTTGCACAACAAGCGAGAGGACCTTGGAGCGTGGGACACACGGATCACTTCCCACATGGGCCGTTAACCAATGGATAACAAACAGCTGAACAAAGAAAGAAATATTGTCCACCTTCAACCATTAAATCTCCAAAATGAGACATTAGTGAAAAGCAGCACCTCCTGGCATAAATATTACACTGCAACAAAAAAACAACTCTCTTTGTCACAGATTGCCTTCTTGTTTTAAGTGAAAACACAGCTCCCTTCGCCAAAACCGGAACATAAGCTTCATCGCATGACCTGAGAACTGTTTACTAGGGCTGAAAAAAACAAATTATTTTTATTCAATAAACACTATGGAGACTAAAGAGGCGAGATTCTCAAAAACACAAAGCACCATACAAACTAGCTTACACTCTAATTACACTGCACTGCTGCCCTGCTCTAAAATTTAAGGAATATTTTATGCTGAGAGTTCGTCGGATTCTAGGCTGTTGCTTGGCAACAGAGGACAACGAAGCACTTATTGGATTTGTTCTTTACAGATTGTCAGGTGGGTCCAGTTCGTAAGGAGTGCACGTGACACGGTGGGAATACTCACAGGCCTCTTAGAATGAGGGGGATTTGAAAAGACAGCACTGCTTGCTTCTGTCGCACCACGAACAGGATGGGACTCTCGAAGTCCTGTGACAAAACATCCACGGACACGCGCACGCCCTCCGACTGACACCCAGGGGGGAAAAAAACAAGACAAAAGTCAACACACTTAATGTCACTTATATAAAGAAAAGTGTGTGTCCGCCAGTGGGTCGGCGTGAGCTCACCTTGTTCCTGGAGACGGTGTGGTTGAACGCGTAGATGGTCTGGTTGACACTCGTCACCGTGTCGTTGTACGTGATGTCGAATTCGGCCTCTTTCTGGACCACAGTCTCGCCGAGCGCGTCGCCGCTGCACACGAGCTGGGCCACACAGAACCAGAGCAGCGCCGCCGGCCGGACGGCAGCTCCGCGGCTTTTTTTATGTCGCGACTTCCAGCAGCTCCTGAACACCATTTTGTCGGACACCGTCTTCCTGGACTGATATCCAACGTTATTATAGTACTACCCCCCTCGCCGCCGCCCCCCCCCCCCCACAGACCTCCCTCCTCCACCGCCTCTGGTAGCACTAACGACAGCTCCACCCCATTCAATAAGTATTACTCGTTTGTAAAGCTTGCTAGCTTAAACCGCGCCACGTCCTGCCCGTGAACCAACAATAACAGCAGCTGCTAACGGGCAAGCTAACGAGCGAACTATTAGCTGGTTAACGGGACACCGCCAGCTGTCAAATTGATAGCGCAAGGTCCAACAAGTTGTCGACGGGAGTCAATCGCTCGTCAGCCCAAAAGTCTGGAAAAGCCGTCAGCTAGCTGCGCTGACGTTAGCATCGCTGGTCAGGTCGCCGGTGGTGCGGCTCCGTGTGTTTACACATCGAGAGTTCGGTTTCAGCGCAGCGAAAAACCGTGTTAAAAATGTAAAAAAAAAATACATCAGGATGTGGCTTCCGTTTATCAAAGACTGTCCGGCGGAAGCGACTGTCGCGGACTTTATTGACAGTGCCGTAGCATTATGCAAATATTTATCGAGCGGAAGGTTAACGTTGCGAGATGCGAGATTCACCGTGTTTACAATGACATTAGCTCGTGCTTCCCTCCCCCTCCCCCGCGTGCTCAGACGTACAAAAAAACAGAGCAACGTGATGACGTCATTGCTAAAACGGCAACTCGAGATAAACAGGATTGGATTAGATTAAATTCAACTTTTTGTTATTGCATTAGTTAGTTTAGCATCTAACCAGAAAGTGCATGAAAGCAGACAACGTACAGAGTATATATGTGATATATATATAATATATATAAATAAAGAACATGTGTATAGTATGAAGTATACAAATAAAAAATATGAATGCCATGGTGGTGCAAATATGGGATAATATAAATACTCAGTAATTCGTGTGGAGACAGAAAACACACTGTCAATCTTCATGATCTAGATCTCCCAAATAAAATATATAGCTTCACCCCACATCAGAATACCATTGTAGAGATTAGTGTTCGCCCAATTACAATGTATTAACAATACTATGAAAAACATTTAATTTAGAAATATTGCATATAATAAAAAATGTAAAGGACGTTCATGAAAGAGTTATTCTGACATCAAGGTGACAAAACGTATGGGATAAATGTGGAGCTCTCTTGCAGGAGGTAAAAAAAGGTTTCCTTTTGCTTTTTTAAAATGGTATGCCGGGAAATATTGGTCAGTTCCTGACTCCATTTTTGGGGTCTCTGGTATTCTGGGTTTTAGGACCGTTTTGCTCAGTCGGCAGTCCAATTTTAGGTAACAGGTCGCAGTAGCGCCTTTCTACCACAAAGGGGTGCCGTCTACAACCTGCTGAGCGGGCCACGGACAATAATATAATCATATTTAAATTGAATTAAAATTACACGCATTCATAATAATTGAGAAAAGCGTATATACTTTTTAGTCATAGCGAAAACGAATGTAAAGAACGTGTATTGTGTTACTAAAACTGCAGCCAATGTTATTGTAGCCCCCGAATCACTCCGCGGAGGTAAACCGTCCTCTACTGCCAATAGAGGCGAATCAGCGGTAAAAGCAAACGGACAAATTTTAAATGTATTCAACACTCTTGAATGGATATACTCATGCTCGTGCAAACTGGTGTGAATGAATCCTCGGTTAAAATATTCATATTGTCTGATTTCCTCAACTCAGACATTGTATATATACACATTTAAGGTCTCGTGGACCCGTCTGATTGTAGTGCGGCAGCTCGCAGAGAATCACTGAATCATGGGAACCGGGGCTTGATTGCGCACTTCTTCGTCGCCCGGGCAACCCCAGTACGTTTGCTGTGGATGAAGTCATTTGTTACGCCGATCGTTGCCGTGGTTACAACCCGGAGAGGGCGCTGCGGAGGAGCGTTCCAACGTAAAATGACGCAGGGCGGGGGCGTGCCCGCGATGCGCGCTGCGCAAGCTGCTTGTTGTTCCCGCAGAGAGGCGAGAAGATGGCGGCCGTGTCAAGCGGAGGTGCTGCTGGGTCCGCTGCGGCCGGGATTACGCACACTGCCCGACCGACCCACGCGGGCATGGGCTCCCAGAACCGAGCCCAGCCGTCCTCCGGCATCAACCACCCCAGTCGCACCGGCACGGCCCCCGGGTGCATCGCCAGTCCTGGCCATACTTCGGTCACCAGGCCCCCCCCAGCCCGGGTGGGCCACTACGAAATCGAGCGGACCATCGGCAAGGGAAATTTCGCGGTTGTCAAACTAGCCACACACATCATTACCAAAGCGAAGGTAAGGCGACTCGTGTCCGAGCCTTAGAGGTGCACAGTGACGACCTGTCATTGTTTAATTCCACGCTTTTTTCCCCCCACCATGTAAGGCTAACGTTGCTCGGGATGACGCTGGGGCCTTCTTTTGGGCTCAGGAGACCCAGCGGCCAGCCCGCTTTGGTGACACCGCTGCTCGGTGTAGGTAGAGAGGAGGTGGTGGTGGGGGGGGGGGGGGGGGGGTAGCTCCTCCCGTTCGACACCTTCTAACTGCTGGATTCAGACACGCTCGCCTTTTTTTTAGGACTTCACGTGCATTATCTAGCTGTGTTATTTACGGAAAAGCCCGACAGGCCCGGGGTTAACGTGTGGCAAAGCGCAGAGGACGGAGGGAAGGGTATTTACCGAGATGAAGAAGAGGAGACTCCGAATGTTCCCACTGTAGTAACGTTAGCTAGCTTAGCCTAACAGCTAATTAGCTGCTCGGCTACACGCAGAAATCTTTCACCTCACGCCAACACACAAGGTTCACAGTTATCTAACCTGCGGGTGGGGTGACGTTAAATCAGCAGCGAACTTCCGAGCTTGTTAGTTCGTGGTTTGGACGAGTCGTGTAACTCTTTTTTTGTGTGTGTGTGTGTGTAGAAATCTAACGTTACGTAAAAGCGCCACTCTGAAAACTCTTTGGAGGCGACTGTGGGAGATGCTGAGAATAACGTTTAGCGTTTAAGATGAAGCTTCTTCACGCTGGATGACGTTGCGTTAGTTCCAGTTCCAAGTATGCTGTTCAAAAATGTACTGTACCATTTTTTTCCGACAAAATCACGCAGTGGCACGTGCGCGTCACTCGTATGCAACATGTTACACGGGCCTTAGGTCACGTTAGGGTTTGTGAACTTTAAGTCGAGTTTGACCGTGGCTGTGTTTGCCTGCGAGCCTTCTGGGAATTTCACTCTCGCTATTTTGGCAGCCTCTTCTCGGCTGGCGTGTTCGTGTGAGTCCAAAAGGGTGAAATGGCTCTAATCGGGAAAAGCCCCAGTGTGTGTGCATCAAAAAGAAGAAGAAGAAAAAAAGAGCAAAGAAAGCTGCATCTTTAACATTTCTGCCGATTTCCATCTTGCAGACTTCTACTCTGGACCATGTGTGTAGTCTGGTGACATTTGACATTTGACATATTGTGATGAGGACGCACATCCTTGTTTGTTCGACACACTCAGGGCAAACGGGGGGGGGGGCAGCTTTAAGCCTACACTCTCAGCTCGTGCGGTGTCATTTTTCTTTTTGGCCCCCCCCTGACGAAGAAGAGCCCTTAATTTCGGATGGCACAAATAAAGGTGCGCCGCGGGCCCGCTGACTGTGCAGCTTCACTTCTCTCCTCTTGTTGACATGCACACGGGCGAGCAGACGCCAGTCATTTGGGTGCTTTGCTCCGCATAGACCCTGAGAACCTCCCGCTTGGCTCCACGAGGCCAAAATAAACTCGGGTCAGTGAGTGCCATGTAGTGTTTGCGTGTTAACGCAGCGGCAGACGTCCTGAAAGGTCTCCCGGTGTGTTGATAGACGAGTTATTTGCGCGAGCGGCGGCGTTCGGTCTTCACGAGAGCAATACAAGGACAGAAGCAATGTTGTAGTGTTAATCGGTTAATCAGCTGCTTATGAGGCTTTACTCTGAGTGTGTGTGTGTGTGTGTGTGTGTGTGTGTGTTTCTGTCCAGCGTTTGAGAGACAGGCAGAGGACATTATGACGGTGGACCACAGAGTGAAAGAGACTCCTTTGTTGGGTGTCTTGTTAAGCACTCGGCTCCTGATTTTCACCAACGTGAACCCAGGATGCTCACGAACGCCTGGTTTCACACGCCTGTGAAATCATCATCATCACTATGGGTATGACGATGTGCTTTGGAGCCCTCTTCCACGTGCCTCGTGGCTCTAACCATCCAATGAGAAACGCTGACCAGTCCGGTTGTTGGGTGCAGCTCGAACGGCGTCCTGCGGTGCAGCCGCACACGAGCGCACCTGGTTATTCATACTTTGTTACGCCTCGTTGGCTCATAGTTGTTTTTTTGTTGAGTCCAAAACATTCAACAGGCAATTTGTTTAGACTTTCTTACCCCCGATACCATTTTAAACAGTGGGTTTTGCAAATTCTTGAGGGGGCTGTCTGTGTGTGTGCTTGCTAACAGAAGCCGTTGGGCTGGTCGCTGCTGTGGTGCACCTGGATGTCGCAATAGTGAAAGTTCATCTCCTCCAGACAAAGGGGCCGCTAGTGAAGTGGAAGTCAAAACAGAAGTGTTTACACACTCCCACATACGCTGGGCTGGAGGCAGTTGGGCCACACTTTGCTGAGGGCTTGATGCACGTTTCTTCTTTTTTTTTCCATCTCTCTAAACTTTATTGCTTGTGACCTTTCAACAAAGGACGTGTGTTCTCTGGTAGCTCCAAGTTATACCATGAACTCTATAGTCCCTAATACTGCTATATGGATATTTGGAGACTCGATAGACCAAAGCATCAATGGTTTTGATATGTATATAAATATGTTGCACCAAAACGTACAACTATTTTATTATCTTTAAATTAAATTTAGCAAAAACAGCCACCTACCCGAATATTGTGGTTGCTTCCAAGCAGTGGGAAAATGTGAGCACACTTATTAAATATTATTAAATGAAATAGATCAGATCAGTGATACATGTTGGTAAATAAGATGCAATGCTAATTTGATTCTACATGCACACAACTTTTTCACGAGCAAACGTTTCATATTTCGTGCATAATAATCTACACACTATGTAAATAGTTACTTTAGTCATCCTGCAGAGGGGGAGGGGGGGGCGTAATTATACATACATTGAAGACCATAAATTACAAGAAATGTAACTTAATGTAATCTGGATCTGACCAATTGCTAAAATACAACACAGTGTTCATTTCACACTACAAAAAAACAGTAAACTTTGATTATCATAACCAATTACAGAAATATTGTGCCATTGAGTCATTTATATTTATTCAATACATCAATAGGGATACTATTGTTCTGTTGTTCAAGTAATTCGACATTCGTGTCTGCAACAAAAGATGCTTGACATGACTTCAGTAATGCACACGTGACATGTATGCACGTAGTGTATCATGACCTGAGTCAATGTGTGTCATGTGCGATAAGCCCCTTTAATGACACACTTTTTGTGTAGGTCCTTGACGGTGTGAGTCGTGGTCGGTGCCCGTGTGCGCCGCCGGTCACCTTAGGAACACGCTCCGTCTCGCCGGGCCCACAGGCGGCGCCCGGCCGGGTCTTTCTTCCTCTTCCTGCCATCTCCCCTCCCCTCACCTTCAGTGTCTTCTTACGGCAAGAGGAGGAGGAGGAGGAGGAAGATGAGCAGGAGGAAGAGGGGGCAGGCAGGGCGCCAAGCGTTAGGTAACGGGCCCAAATGTAACAAATGAACTCTTGAGATCATGCGTCATCCCCTCACTGATGCTCAAAGACACGCACACACAAATGCTATTTCATTTGGGCGAATAATGTAACAAAGGCTCTGATTTCTGCCTCCTAGTCGTCTTCTGACGCCTTTCTGAGTGAATCCGCTGCCAGCGAGGTTCAAAAGACTCTCCCTCGTCCTCTTTGTCACATGATGTGAGGGAGGAAAGTGTAAGCTTTGTCAGTATGATCCTCTTCATCATCTGTTTGTGCCCCTCCCTCCTGTAACCGCTGGTACCGCAATCATCATCATCGTCATCATCCACAGCAACGCATGTTGTCAGATTGAGTTGCCACGGCTTGTTAGTTGGAGAAAACGTGCTGCCTTGAAGGCTGGTTTCCATAGCGATGATGGCGGTACCGCCCCTCAACCGCAGATTCTCGACAGTACCGCCCGGCCTTTGGCTGAGTTATTAATTCCATTTCCATCAGCCTCTCTCAGAGGAGTATAAATATTAACCAATTCTTTATTGATGTGTATGAAGAGATTCTTGCCTTTTTTAAATAATGTCGGTGCGGGTATCCGGCCGCGGGTTTCCTCTTGTAGATTCAACGTTCACTCCGATGATCGGAATGTTGACCATCCGGAGTCTACCACTTTCTTGTGCTGTTGTGTCAGACACTTTGGGTTTTTTTATAAATCCAAAACCTGCCTCTGCATTTGGGGGGGGGGGGGAAACCCCTGTATTGTTCATGCTCCAAAAGACTGAGTTTATTAGCTCGATTTGCGAATACAACAGCGTCAGTAGTTGAGCTAACTGGTTGTGCTCAGGACTCTGCTACGGAAAACGAGCGCTAAAAACAATCGGCAAATGGCAGATCAGTGTGAGATGTCCATCGTCTTCACGCCGTAGCGCGTCCCCACTTCTGTAGGGGAGAGCGGGGCATGTTGTCACACTTTTCACACTGTCTAACATTTACTGAGCACCATACAACACAATGGTATAAATGTCATACCAAATGAAGGAAGGAAGTCTTGGGCACATATGTTGTATTCATAACATTTTCATATCTTATCTGATTGTAGAGTTGTATACTGTAGAATAGAGAGAGTGCACTTGAGACAACTTGCCCCATCGGGGGGGTATGTTGTCACAATAGATTATCTAAAAATGAGCACAACTACTTAATTGTGAATATAGATTTTTTTTATTTTATTTTATTTTATTTCAAACCAGAACTAGAAACATAAACTAATGTCCCTGGAGAATCTGGAAAAACAATTATTCAAATCCAAACAATGCACCACTTAACTTTGCTGGAGATAACTTGATTAACTTAACCTCTGAACAAAACAGATTCCCTATATCTGACTAATCAGACTCATCTTCAGAGTCACAATTCTGGCACACATAAATTGCCTGGCCGGAGGTACAATCAGCACATGCCCAATTGTTGCATTTAACACATTTCACCCAGGTCTCCTTTGGACGACTGTTAGAAAATGGCTCAACACAGACTAGGCAGAAGCACTCTTCGTCATCTGATGACTCTTGGTTTTTTCTTTTTTTTATCTGCCTTGTTCTTTGTAGGTCCAGATTTCGACTGCCCCTGTTGCTTCCCTTTCTTTTGGAACAGCTTTTTGAGAGAGTGATCCTTATTCTTTTCTATTTCTAGTTGCTGCTTCACTGGCGTGTCAGTAAGAATTGCTGATTTGCGTCGTTTTCTTCCTTTGCTGGCTTAGGGTTAGGTTCCTTTGCTCCTTACTTCCAGCCTTCAAAAACATTATAGCAATTACAAATAAATTAGCCTAATATCACATTTTTTTGAGAATGTTCAATGTGTTTATTTGTACAGGGGCAAATTGTCACATGTGACGACTTGCCCCAAAGTCAGTGAGACAACTTGCCCCACACTGACATGTGTGTTAATGTTGGCTACATCTCAAGGTTAGCTTAACTTACTACTTTAGCTAAGGTATCAAAAGACTCGAAAATGTCTCCTATTTTGTGCAAAATCATTATTTTTAACATTCATTTATAACAATGTTGTATTGCATAAAATGTAAAGTGCAATTTTTTTACTTTTAAGCAGAAAAATAAGAAAATTGTGCTAACCTCAGATTAGAGTGACCTTGACCACATGTGAACTAGAAGTTGACTATAGAAGAAGAAGTCACACAAAGTGGCTATTTGATTTTTGAGATGGCCCCTCTAGTGTTGGAGTTATGACGAGTGTGACAACTTACCCGTGAGACAACATGCCCCGCTCTCCCCTACTCTCAACTGAGTCATTTCCACACACAAACTCTCCCGAGCACACAGCACGCTGGAAGGCGCCGCGCTGACTCATGCCGCCCGTGCGCCTTTCATCTCGGCGTGTGCAGTCATAGTGCTGACCCGCTGTGTGATGTCTCTGTGACTTCACCAAGGCGCCTGCAGTCTGAGCTCGATAACGAGCGGCCGCCGCAAACGACCGCGTTTGCAGAACTCGCGTGTGCTCATGTGGCCCGTTTTCGTTTTGCCCGCGTGACGCGGCTTAAGCCTGAGCATTGGAGGTGTTATCCGTGTGACCTGCTGATGAAGGTTAACCTCAGACATGTCATTGTGTGTGTGTGTGTGTGTGTGTGTGTGTGTGTGTGTGTGTGTGTGTGTGTGTGTGTGTGTGTGTGTGTGTGTGCGTGCACGGATGAGCATGTAGACGTTACACCATAGACCCGATTCTTTCCCCGGGATTAGCCTCGTTATTGAGTCACGGATGTTAATGTCAGACCTAAAGATGGCTGTAAGACTGTGTGAGCATCTTTGAATAATCTTATTTAACCTTTAATGCTGTTAGAAATATTTTTCCTGGCCGCTTCTGTTTTTTCATTTTAGGACTCCTTGTTTTTTTTTATTGAAATAGCACAAAACAAATGTGTTTCATCAGGATGAAAAATATATCGACCAGGGCGTACTGTGTCAATGTCCTTTTATGATATTCAGATTGTTACTTCTACACACTTGCTGGTTTGTCCAGTAAATGTAGCTAAAAAGTGACGTTGCTATCCGCAATGAATCATTGTGGATTTATTGTGACGAGCTGATCCTAGAATTGGAAATATAGACTAACAAGCCTTTCTGTGTCAGTCAGATTTGGACCTTTTTTCCATCATGTGATGTTGAACAATAATTCTGTTTCTACAAACATTGTTGTGTTTATCAGCGTTTCCAGGCCATTTTGCCGTGGAAAAAAAGATGAACCCGGGAAGACATGACATGATCACTACTGCAGCTTGTCCAGGATCATAACGTTCTATTATTCTGTCCTATCGTGTAAAAAGAC
Organism: Pungitius pungitius; assembly: GCF_949316345.1. Taxonomy (NCBI): domain Eukaryota; kingdom Metazoa; phylum Chordata; class Actinopteri; order Perciformes; family Gasterosteidae; genus Pungitius; species Pungitius pungitius. Next base: position 2,719,240 of record NC_084902.1, read on the forward strand.
TGCTGGTTTATTATCACTCGGGGATGAACCCAAAATGTACAGATTTAGCTGTGATTTGATTGAGGAAGCACAAACAAAATACACGCATAATAAAGACAACAAGCTAACTGCACTGCCTGCGTGGATGTTGAAACAGTGGTTATTTGAATAAAAGGCCTTCGTTAGTAAAATGTTTTTTGTAATAAAGCCTTTATAAAACATAAGTTTGAGAGAATCTTCCGATTGCAGCAGCAACTTCCCAGAAGCCTCCTCTCGCCTGTTGCCACAGGTGATTCTCCATCCAAAGAGGTCGGGATTCGAACTGGAACCAATTAGGGATGTGCACTAGTCCTCATTTCTACATCTGAGGCTTAAGAAAAGCCACCCTGTTTGCTGTTTCCCATTTGGTGACGTGGATGTAATCGGCTCATTTTGAAGTAACTCCATTCTTTTCATACAAGAGAAAACATAAACTATTCCATTTCTGCCAACAGGTTCCCCCAAATGCTTCACACGTCATCTTTATGCCTCAAAGGAAGCTGAGTGGACGGTTGTGTTGCACCCGCTGCTCCGTGTTGAGGTCGCTGTCATGTGATCGGAAGGGCTGGCGCGCGTGTGTTTACGCCCAGAGCTTTTTGATGGAAAATTCTAAATCCATCGAGGCCAATGCGCCGTAGAAAGGCAGCGCGGACACTAAGGCGCATGCAGACTACGTCCTGGCGCTAAACCGTGGAACCCAGCCCCCCCCCCCCTTGAGATGTAGAATGAGCAAAGAATAGATTTTGAGAGCTTAAAATAATACACAGACACACACAAACATTATTTGATTAAAATGGCACCCAGCAGCTACAGCACAGCGAGCCAACGCGCCGCTCAGGTTTTTGTTCCAAAAGTCCAAACGTTTTATCTCCCAAAAGTGTGCCTCATTGCTTTTTTAGGGGGGGGGGGGCATTTTAAAACCCATATTTGGACGAGCACGAAGCTGTATAACCACGACGCTCTTACACAAACACAAAAAGTTATAGAAATAATTCTGTATTTCTCTCATTCTGTTTGAGGTTGGTGACATAACCTGTGATCACAGGCCGTCAACGCTTCAGGTGGAAAAACCTCCAATAAAAGCCTTTTCTGAATCGATGATAACTGGTACATTTGGCAGAGCCTGTCGGGTTCAGAGAAAAGCCGTCAACCCCGCAGGCTGCATGAAGTTATCTTTGTGTGATTTAAAACATCGTTCGCTTGAGGTGAACCAGCCGCAGTGGGGAAATCTACCGATAGACATTTTCCACAATTGTGCGATTTCCTTTGTAAAGGAAGCTAGACACCGATCTGGATTCATGCCACCTTTGGATGTGACTTTGTCCGACTCGGAGGCCTCCTCTGCGCTCTCCCTCACTTCCCCTTCCTGTCTGCAGCAGGAAGTCCCCCCCTTTGCCAGGCTTCAGGCGGCCTTCTTCATGTCTCTTATCAGGAAAGGGAGAGCTCACGATGGCACCAAACAGACCTTAACGTGTGTGTGTGTGTGTGTGTGTGTGTTAACGCAGAGTGCATACTTTCCATTTTTTCACACGCATTCTGACTATACTCCTATTTTTGGAAGAGGAGCTATGTTGTTGTTGTTGTTGTTTTTTTTTTTTTTGACCGCCTCGTTAGAGCCGCCTGATTAAGTCATTAAAGCCGTCTATCCGTCTCTAAGTGGCAGCTCTGAGCTGCTGTCGCACGGCGTCACCGTCCGCCCCGCCGCAGCCATTGTGTCCGGCTCGGCCCGTTACGCAACGGCCGGGACTCGCCGTCCAGGGGTCACGGCCGGGGGTCAGCTTATCCAAACAGGCTCGGAATCCAGGGAAAGCACCGCGTGTGACGGCGCAGTTTGGCAACTCCTCCGCTGAAGGGACGGCCGTCCCGCTCGTTGTTGTTTTTGTTGTTGTTTTTTGTGTGTTCGACCGTTAATGGGTCACAGTACACTTAAATATGAATGTATTTTTAACACCCCACAAATGGCGAGGTTTAAGTAACTTTGTTTTGTCTCTCACTCTCCCTTCAACCTCTCATCTTTCTTTCAAACCCCCCCCCACCCTCCCCTCTCTCCATCCCTCTTCTTCTCTCTCCGTCTCCAGGTGGCTATTAAAATAGTGGATAAGACCCAGCTGGACGACGAGAACCTGAAGAAGATTTTCAGAGAGGTGCAAATCATGAAGCTGCTGAAGCACCCCCACATCATCCGCCTCTACCAGGTACCCCCCCCCCCCCATCTCCCTTGACTGAGTAGACAAAGTCACATCACACATCTTACACCTGGGCTGTTCTATTTACATTAAATGGCTTTTGGCTGATTTCATCCAAAGCGACTTACAATAAGTGCATTTCAACCATAAGGTTACAAACCCAGAAGAACAACCTGTGTGTGTGTGAGTGTGCCAAACGCTGCAGACTCCTGTTGCCCAACGTGGGCTCCGCCTGTCAGAGGGCCGGCTCCTCCTGGTTGTTATCATTAGTTTGTGTCCTCAGGTGATGGAGACGGAGCGGATGATCTATCTGGTAACGGAGTACGCCAGCGGGGGAGAGATATTCGGTAAGGGAGTTCCCGCCTTAATCATCGCCTCTCCCGCTGCTTTACAGTTTAATTGTCCTGTTGAATTAGGTTTTTAAGCCAACGTCAAAGTACACACTGCTCTTCAAAGTAAGTGAAAAGCTAATGAATGTTTTTGTCCTTTTTTTAAAAATTGTTTTTGTTTACACTGCCTGTATTAATTTCTCCATTTCAATAAACGTGGATCTTCAACTTCCTCTCGTCCATTGTCTCATCCCTACGTCCCATTCCTCCACCCAATCAGAAAAGGATCCTTATTTCCATTTGCATATTCACAACAAAGTAACCCTAAACCTCTGACCTGTGTGTGTGTGTGCGCAGACCACCTGGTGGCTCATGGCCGCATGGCGGAAAAGGACGGCAGGAAGAAGTTCAAACAGATTGTGGCAGCGGTCCATTTCTGTCACTGCCGCAACATCGTCCACAGAGACCTGAAGGCGGAGAACCTGCTGCTGGACCACAACCTCAACATCAAAATCGCAGGTGTGTGTGTGTGCCGCGAATGTCAGGGTGGGGAACTACGCATCGGTGGTTTCGGGCTGTTTCGGTGAGTGGGCGAAGGCGAGTGGCAACACGTGCTCCCCTTCCCGGGGCGTTATTTTCTTTTTTGGTGTTTTTCTTCCATCGCGAGTGGAGTGACGAGGCCCAGTAAAACCCTCGCCTCTCGCCCCCCCCTCCCCCCCTGCTCAGATTTTGGATTCAGCAACCTGTTTGCTCGAGGACAGCTGTTGAAGACGTGGTGCGGCAGCCCTCCCTACGCCGCGCCAGAGCTCTTCGAGGGCAAGGAGTACGACGGGCCGAAAGTCGACATATGGGTGAGTCGAACGCGACCCCCCCCCCCCCCCCCCTCTGAACGTTGGATCATGCAAAGGCGCGTTGGGGGTTATTTGTTGCTGGTTGATGGCCCTACTGGTGCGCGCCGCGCTCACTGGTCTCTCTCTCTCTCTCTGCAGAGCTTAGGTGTGGTGTTGTACGTGTTGGTGTGCGGCGCCCTGCCTTTCGACGGCAGCACTCTGCAGAACCTGCGCGCGCGCGTCCTCAGCGGCAAGTTCCGCATCCCCTTCTTCATGTCCACAGGTAGGACTCCGGGCCTTGCTTCCATCCTCTCGTGTCTCCTCCCTCCCTCCCTCCCTCCGGACCGAACCAAACGGCCATCTGCGCAGAAGGTCGTTGGCTTCGAATCCGTTCATTTTGCACCACGGTGGTGATTAATGGTGCACAGTCTGTGTGTTGATGGTTGTTGTCTGTTACGAGACGGTGCCAAGAGAAACAGGAAACCTGCCGAGTGCGTCTTTTACTCGTCGTGAGACCCTTCGTATGGTGCACCATTTGTATCCGTGTGCAGTTACAGCCAGCGACGCACAACGCAGGGTGCGAGTTGTCCGTGTGTGTGTGTGTGTGTGTGTGTGTGTGTGTGTGTCCACCGTTCGCATCCTTGCTCAAGGGTCCACTCACAGGGACGTGGCTCCACAGCGCCCCCAGTGGTTAGTAACTAATGCAAACCCCCTCCAACCAGACATTCCAGGTGGGAATAAAGTGTCGATGTTCCCTGAAAACGCTCCTGAGGCCAATTATGGTTCCGAATATTCTGTGGCTGTTAAATACTTCCTTCCTTAAGGAAAGAATAGTATAACAGAGATAAAGCCTGCGTTGAGTATTTGAATAACAGACTTGGAGTGGGGTATTACTCTTTTAAAGGGCAAAAGAACCACATTATGCTTTCAGTATTGATGGACTTCCTGAACATAAATCAAACGCACCACAATTGCACCCAAATTGATCTTCTCTTAAATAGCTGCATGTGATCACGTTTCTATCTTTTCCTTTTGTAATGGGTTCCGCGTGGCCTCTGTGTGTCTCTGCAGACTGTGAGTACCTGATCAGACACATGTTGGTGCTGGAGCCCAGCAGACGGTTGACCATGGAGCAGATCTGTAAGAACAAGTGGATGAGACTAGGAGATCCGGACCCGGACTTCGACAGGGTGAGGCTCCTTGCAGGCGAGGGCGTTAACGAACGCGTGTGTGTGTGTGTGTGTGTGTGTGTAGCATTGTACTTCTTTTTTTGCACATTCACTACACTATTAACTCCCCCTGCCCCCCCCCTCCAGTTGATAGCGGAGTGTGAGCAGGTGAAGACGGAGAGGGAGGTCGAGCTCATCAATGAGCAGGTTCTGATAGCCATGTGCGAGATGGGCCTGGATCGAGAGCGCACACTTCAGGTGGGACACTAGTGCGTATAGGGCTGCACGGTATGGCCAGAAATCCACACCACGGTATTAAGAGAGATTCTGACGGTATCCCGGTATGTGACGGTATTGCTTTTTGAAGTAAACGCATTAATTCATTGACCCCCCAAAAGGGCCGCCAGATAGCCGATCAGCTGTTGGCCTCTCGCTGGCCAGGCAGCGTGTTAGCTTGTTAGCTTGTTAGCTTGTTGTGGCTGCTGGTGTTGCCACCAGAGGCCTGACAGACTTAATAAATAAAAATCATACCGTAAGGTGATCTTCTACCGGTATACCGCGCAGCCCTAAATGCGTAGCTGATGTTAAATCTCTCTTGTTTCAGTTTAAATATCGATTTTTATTCTGCCTTTTCTTCTCTAGTCCCTACAAACAGATGCATACGATCACTACAGCGCCATCTACAGTTTGCTGGCCGACCGCCTCAAGAAACACAAGACTCTGCGTGTTGCTCCGCCCACACCGCGCTCCATCAGCTATCCTCTTAACAGCGTGCAGGTAAGTCACTGTCGGTCGGACTCACCACAGTAAAGCCAGTTCTGATCCGTCTTGCGTCACAGTGTTCCCTCATTGTCATTTTCCTGAAAGCCTCGTCTTTAAGTATCTGAGAGCTTGGCGCGTAGCGCCCCTGTTGAAGGCGCTTCCTTGTCCACTGATTGGAGTTGATTGCTTTAACCCACATTCACTAAATCCCACTACACTAACAAGATTGCTAGTGTATTAGCATAATCCTCACACAACCTGTGTGTGTGTGTGTGTGTGTGTGCGCGTGCGTGCGTGACCAGCAGACGGATCCGCAGGGTAATCCCGTTAGCATGACCGTTCCACACGTCCAGCTCATCAACCCAGAGAACCAGATCGTTGAGGTAAGTCCATTGACCGCCGCGTCGCCATGGCAATGCCTCCTGCGTGATAAAAAAAGGCCAGCTCCTACATATTGGACTTTAAACCATCTTAAGTTGTCACTGATGGTTTGATACGTCGATGCACACACTACAAAGGGGGCCTTTCCAAAGCGATCAAAAACATGTTTGTGTGTTTGCTGCACAGCCGGACGGCAACATGGCGCTGGACAGCGATGAAGGGGAGGAGCCGTCCCCCGAGGCCATGGCTCGCTATCTGTCCATGAGGCGGCACACCGTGGGAGTACCAGACCAAAGGTAGAACTCTCCCATCTGTGTTTGCTGGGCAATCACAAGTAGTCCTTTTGCTCTTATACTTTTCGCTGGCTGTTGCGTAATCTCCGGTAGTAACTGTTACTGTTCCTCATCGTCCATCATTTGTCTGTCTGCTTCTTTTTTGGGCAAATTGTGTCCCTCCCCTGTTTAGGATCAAACATATGCACCGATCATTTATTTTGTCAGAGGAATTATTTGGAGTGTTTCTGCTGTCAGGTTGAAAGCAGCAAAAGCCGCTCGTTCTTTTAAAAAAAAATCTCGTGAAATGCTGGGGGTTATTTAAGATTGCCTTTTAAAAATATCACATCCCAAAGAAGACATTTACTGTTATTCAAGTGACTGCTTTACGTAAACGTGTGACGTCGGACGGACGTTGTCCATGAGCCGGTTACCTCATACGTGACGCCTTTGACTGTCCTGCCGTTGTCCCCTGTTCCACCGCAGGACGGAGATGCAGGAGGACCTCCAGAAGCTGCCGCCAGGTTTCCCTCGCGGTGCGGTTCCCCAGCCCCCTTTCCCCCCGCTGGTCCCCACCATGGGCCAAATGCACGCTCATATGCCCGCACAGAGCTTGCAGCCCACACAGCAGCTGGAGTACAAGGTACAATCCGATGGGTTCCGCTTGGACGTGGGCTTTTTTTTCTTTTCTTTTTTTTTTTTCTTAAAGTCACCAGTTAATATGCACAAACCGCCCCCACAACTCCTGTTTGGATTTTTCTCCCCCCCCAAATCTACCGACTTACCAGGAGCAGTCCTTGCTGCAGCCCCCCACCCTGCAGCTGCTCAACGGCATGGGGCCTCTCGGTCGAAGGGCTTCCGACGGCGGGGCCAACATCCAACTACACGCTCAGCTCCTCAAGAGGCCCCGGGGGCCCTCGCCGCTTGTTGCCAGCCCGGTGAGGATCTGCGTCTCCGCGCTGGGCCGATTTATCGGTTCTCCCCTCCCACCCCCCCGTAGAAAACGGGAGTCCCTAACCCGTGAATTCTTTGCCCTTCTCTCAGCACCCGATCCCCGCAGTCGCTCCGGTGGATGAGGAGGGTTCGGACGGAGAGCCCGACCAAGAGGCCGTACAGAGGTAAGCCACGATGGCGCTTTTTGGTGAAGGGGTACACTGTACAGAGGTGCTGTCTAAAGTGGATACTCTGGAGGGCCCGTTACCCCGACGACCGGGTGGTTGATTCTCAATAGTCACTTTATTTAGTCGGATTCACATGTTAAGCTCTAAGCACTTCATTTGACAACTAATGTTCCAGTTGAAGTAAAAACTGGTTTACGTCCTCAGCCTCTGAGGAAACAAACCACATAAAGGCCTAAGATGCATCAGGCTGGAGACATGCACGACATCTTATAGAATTAAGAGGACGAGGTAGGTGTTGAATAACCTTTAATGAAAATAAAAAAAGGATACACCAAACAAATATGACAAAGCAGAGGTTATGGACACATGTCATGCAGAAAGCCTTTTCAAAATAAGAGCTTTGGCATGGAAGGAACTGAAATGATAAAGCGGGAGGAGGTGGGATGTTGGGCTTTCCCGGGCGGTCCTCCTCAGACAGCACCTTCTGTAGACAGCACCCTCTGTAGACTTCGCTGGTGTCCTGGGTTGCTGGGAGCGAGTGCCTCCTGGCTGCACTGCTTTGTCCCTGCGGGAGGTGGCCGCTCTCACGCTGTGGTGCTCACGCCATCTCTCTGCCTTTCTCCATTGCGCAAGTGCCTTCTGCCACACTTCCAAACTCGATCCGCCACCCAAACCAAGAGCTTCTTTCTCTCTCTTTCAGTAAGCACCAAATTAGTCTCTGGACTCTCTCACTCTTTTTCACACAGCTTTGCTAACTCTGAGGCTTGCAAACCGCCCCCCCCCCTTCTCATTCCCCCTAAAAAGACATCCAATCCTTAAATTGGAAGCTGGGGGTTGTGGGATACCCATAAGCAATAACTTCCATCTATGGTGTAATTATATCTAATGTCTTTCTGATTGGCTAATATGATATGAATAATGGCAACCATTGGCAGAGGTGGAAAGGGGCTGCACCCCCCCCCCACCCTGTTTCCATTAGCCAATGAAGACAGAGAGCTGACCAGCGCTGCTTCCTGTCTCCCACCCTCACCCCCGTCCTCCCCCCCCCCCCCCCCCCTCCCTGCGGCCCAGGTACCTGGCGAACCGCTCCAAGCGGCACACGACGCACGCGCTCACGAGCACTTCGCATGGCGAGCCCTCGGCAGAGTCACAGCGGCCCCAGGGCCCCCGGCAGAGGGGGGGCTGGGCCCCCGACACACACACCCGGTGAGGGGAAACACCCGCGCCGAGCTGTATATGCACATACACACACACACGCATTAAATGAGGGGCATATTAACCCCGTCTTCATCAATATCTCTCACACACACGCACAGCTGATCTCGCACACACCCACATGCACACAAAAATTGGTGAGGATGCACCTTCCACAGCAGAAGTATGTTTTTTGTCAATAGTTTTGGGGGGAGGGTGGGGGCGGGTGGTGGTTGCATATCACCAGCTAACCTCCACTTTTTCTTCCTGGTGAACCTGGAAGGAGCAGGTATTTGACCGGTTTGGATTTAGCGTATTAGTCTTTGTTTTGAGAAACCCCCGCAAAGCCAAATCACTTCCTCCAGGTGTCCAATAGGAGTCCTATGTCTTGTGTTGTGTGATCTTTAGAAAGTGTTTTGCGTCTGGACGCTTTGGCAGAAAGCTGGTGACTACGTCGTGGCTTCGTAGAGGGAACGCTGTTGGATCGTTGGTCATTGTTGTGGGCGAGCAGATGCTGTGATGTGCTGGACGTCTGTATGCCACCTCGCAGTCGTTGATGTGCTTTTAACTAGGCAATGAACAGTAGCTAACCCGCCCCCCCCCCCCCCCCACCCCCTTGCCATTGATGCCAAACGTTTGTGTGTGTGTGTGCGGAGCTTAGAGATCTTAGTGAGAAAACCGTTGTGAAGCCTCCCTTTTGTATGTCCCATCGCTGGAAGTGTGGCCCTTAGAGGCGTTTCCATTGACGTTGGTATGTATATGATGTGCCCGACCCTTTGGTCCACTCATGATCAACTCACACGTTTTATTCTGAAATTGTCTTTATTGACTTCTGGGACAATGTGTCGTTCTACAGTCCCTCCTCAAAGTAAAACTCTCCTTCATGACCTTACTCCCCTTCTTTTCTCACAATTGATCACATGGAGGAAACCATTTATGGATCGCTTCCGCGTTCATTTGACGCATCAGTTTTGGGGAATTTTCTTAATGTGTAACACCCGCTGTTAACCCCACCGAGGGGCGGGGGTCCGCATGGAGACCTCTGGTGGGCTGCACACGTACTGCAGAAAGTGTTGGCTTAAAGAAAGAATAAAAAAGTTTGGGGAAATTTTAATGTAGGAGAAGAGTTGACATTACGTTACGTACATTAAATGTGCATTTATAATGGCAGGCAGTGGTGGGTCATGGGTAAGCTGAATATTTATTTATTTCATTTCGGCTGGCCAAGGCGAAACACTCATTTAGCCTAAATATGTTTCTTTGTCGTTTTATTTCTGATGTCGTTCTCTGAAGTTTCTTTTACAATCAGAGCGAGACCTTTTAATGACGCCTGATCTACACAATATATCGGTCATATAACTTGAAATATTTTGTGCATGTTTGAAAAGCTCAAGCTTCTCATGTGTCCTGTTTCTGTGTGACTGAATGTGTGTGTGTGTGTGTGTTTATCTGTCACGTGTGTGTGTGTGTGTGCGTACACGCATATCTGTGTCTCCTCCCTGTGGTCCCCTCCTCAGATCCAGCTATAAGGACTGTAACACCCTTCATCTCCCCATGGAGCGCTTCTCACCCGTCAGGCGCTTTTCTGACGGCGCCGCCACCATCCAGGCCTTCAAGGCTCATCTAGAGAGCAGCCTCATTAAGCAACTCAAACAGGTACACCGCACCTACTCCTCCATAGATCAGTGATGGTCGCGGTCCCGGGCCTTTGCATGGCAAAATAAAAATTAGAATTAAAAAAATGTATATATATCACAAAAAAACTCATCCTGTGATTTTATTTTGAAGGGACTTTTTTAATGCAGCAGCGTGTTGGTTTTTTTTGCCGGCTTGTCCATGTTTTCAGCAGCGTGTGCCAGGTTGGGTCAAACCATTCTGATATGGGGGGAGACATTGGGTTTTTAGGATAATTAAATTCAGCTTATGAACTTGATTTTGAATAAATTTGAGAGGTTGAGAATGTTCCTCGATTTGGGTCGCGGCTGGGCAACGTATTGGAGCCATCAGAGTCATCTGAAAAGTCAGAACTGGAGGTAAATCCAGAGTGGAGGTGACCAGTCGCCCCCCCCGTTCCTAATGATGTGGTGTCCGAAGTTTGACTTTCTTGGGACCTGTTCCCTTCACGCACAACGTACAGCGTTTGAGGAAAAACCATCGAGCTGCTTCCTGTGACATCCCATAATTCTCCAGTGGCACCACAATAGGATTAGCTCGCCTTACGGTGTGGGGGTGGGGGGGGGGTGGATACATGCTGGCGCGGTGACACGCTGGGGATTTGCGTGTCACGTGTGCGGAGGGTTCGTACAGTGGAAGAGTTTAATCCTCCGGTACGATCAAATGAAATGAATGGACCTCGAAAGTACCGTAGGCAACATGTGATTAAAAACGGTTACAGATATAACATCTAGTCCTGCTGTGACGTTTTTGTTATTCCAATAACGGTATTTAATAATTTAAGGGGGGGGGGGCGCTCGTCCATGTTTCCAAACAGGAGTGCGAGCAGCTCCAGAAAATGTACGCTGCCCAGCAGGACGAGCGGTTCCAGGAGCACACGCAGCAGCAGCACATCCTCTACCAGCAAGAGCAACAGATCCTCCACCAGCAAATCCAGGTATGTAGACGCCGCCTCGTGCAGGGGGGGGGGGGAGAGAAAGTCTCCCTCTCCTCACCAGCCCCACTACCAGCAAATCCACTTCTATCGGCGCGTCGGGTCTAATTCCATTTCTCCTCACCTGCAGAGTCTGTCATTAGGCCACGGAGAGAGCCAGCCCAGCCACCTAACCCACCAGCTCCAGAGGTGAGTGTGTGCACACACACACACACACACACACACACACATTACTCATCAGCTATTGAGCGGCGAACAATGAACTTGATAGTGTGGCGCAGTGCTATCGACCGAAAGAGTTGCGTCATTTCTCTCCCTCAGGTTGCGCATCCAGCCCCCCAGCCCCCCGCCGACGCATCCCAGCAACCACCTCTTCAGACAGCCCAACCAGAGCCCCCCGCCTTGCTCTGCAGGCATGATGCAAGGGCACGGTGAGTAGGGCCGCTCTCGTTCTTCTCTGCATTGTGTCGTAAAGTACAGATGGCCTAGTTCATGCCGACTGATTGGGGGGGGGGGGGGCAATGTGTGAAGAGGGGCCCGCCGGTGAGCAAACACGTCGTTCATCGAGCGCACAATAACCAGCGATCATCACAAGCCCGACAATCCGGCGAGACCTGCTAACAGGAAGGCGTCAACGACCTGTAAACGTTGAGCTCTCACGACCTCCCTCCCTCCCTCCCTCCCTCCCTCCCTCCCTCCCTCCCTCCCTCCCTCCCTCCCTGCAGGAGGCCCCTCACCAGTGCAGTACCAGCACGGGGCTCCTGCACTCTACCAAGGCCAGAGCGGCAGCCCGCCTCCTCGAGCCTCTCTACCGACCAATCAGCAAGCAGCGTCTCCCCGCCCCAGCGTAGCGTTGGTGCAGGGCGTGCCTCAACAACAGCAGGTGAAGTCTCTCTGAAGGTGGACGGTCTCCCTGGTGGCGAACGGTCTCCGTCGCTAACGAATGTTGACGTTGTGCAGGTGACCATTCAGGTTCAAGAGGTGGAGCTGGGCGGCGCGGCGCAGAGGCAGGGCGGCTTTTTGTCCACGCCGGGGCACCGGGTCCTCGGGAAGCAGCTGAGCGCGGACAACGCCGAGACGCACAGGTGACCTCACCCGTCCCGCCTGCTGATGGTGGAGTTTTTTTTTTTTTTTTCTCTCCATGACTTCGCCGCTTTGAACAAACTTTGTTTGTTGCGTTTTCATGTTCATCATTTTCTTGTCTCACTTTTTTCTCTGACGTTTTTCCCCCCCATGTGCACTCATCTACAAATTCTATTTTGGCAACTTTAGTCAGTAATACCGTTGCTCAGTTGCTTTTGAGGTAATTATGACATCATCATCCTCATCATCACGTTCTCCACCTCGGTGTAGCTGGGTGAGTGAATAGACCCAAACGTGTTGGAAGTATGTCGTAGAGGACCCAGCAGATGAAGTAGTCTGTGAAATAGTTCCCCGTAACCAGGGACCTCTCCAAATGTGCCCTTTTGGACCCGAGCCCAACCTGTTTGTCTCTGTGCAGTGATTTCTGATGGATGATGGTAGAGGTGTTTGGAGCATGTGACTGAACCCCCCCCCGCCCCCCCCCCCCCACTTCCTCTCTTCCAGTCGCAGCCTCGGGCGCTTCACATCGGCTTACGACCAAGCTCACTTTAACCCCCACCTCTACGCCGGCGACGCCGCCGCCCGGGTGCTCGGCCCGTACAGCCACTACCTGCAGGGGACCTCCCTCAACGTGCCGGGCCTGGAGGAGTACCAGAGCGGGGCGGTGGGCTCCGCCACCTACGGCCCCCCCTCCACACTACAGCAGGCCCTGCTGTCCCCGACTCCTTTTGAGTACCGCCCCCCACAGCATCACGTCACCCCGACCCTGCAGGGCCTCCTGTCGCCCCGCCACTCTCTAACGGGCCACGCCGACCCCAGGCTGCCGCCCCAGGACCTGGCGGCCCTGCTCAAGAGGCAGAGCCCCCGGCCGTGCCCGTCGACCCCCGCCCTGCCCAGCGGCGCGGCCCAAGAGTACGAAGAGATGCTGATCCTCCGCCAGCTGAACCAGGGGGAGAGCCTGGAGCAGAGCGCCGCCGGGGGGCAACACTATCACCACCTCCTCCAGATCCGGCCCCCCGAGGTCCAGCCCCCGCCGCAGCAGCACCCGGCCCAGGCGCCCTGCCCCGGCCTACCGCACTCGGAGAGCATGGAGGAGGACGAGGCACCGCCGGGCTACCCCCACCAGCACGACGGCCTGCTGGCCAAGGCGGCGGAAGCTCACGAGCTGTTGGGGCCCCCCCTCGGAGGCACCCCGCCCTACAACTCCCCTACGCACAGGCACGGCGGCTACACCAGGAACGTTCCGGCAGCGAGAGGTAAGGCGCGTCACGTGGCGCTCTTTCACGCCGCCCCCCCCCCCCCCCCTGCGGTGCGTTCACTGTCCGCGTCCTTCCCGGCAGAACCGGAGCATGTGGACTGCCGGCCCCAAGGGCAGGCCATGGAGGTGCCCGACCACAACGGCGTGGGCTACTCAGCAGCTCCCCAGGGCGACGCCTATAGGTCCCGTGGACAGCTACAGCGCCACCACACCATCCAGACCTGTGACGACGCCTACGTGAGTGAGGCGTGAACGCGTGCGATGGCGTGTCGATGTTGGCTGGGTTTGAATCGGAGAATGTTTGCACGACCGAATGAACCTCAGTCACCCAACTGCTCGAGGTCTCTGTTCTCGCCTCCCGTCTAAAGCGGCCGTTGGCCTTTGTGTGCAGGACCAGGCGGAGCCCATGTCGGGGATGAGCCTGCTGGCCGGGAAGGCGCTGAGCTCGGCTCGCATGTCGGACATCCTCAGCCAGACGTCGCTGACGGGAAGCCAGCAGCTGCACCAGCGGGGAGAGTCGGGTCAGTGGCAGAACTCGCCCGGGGGGCACTTTGACAAACCGTGTTTCCGTATCGGCTAACGGGGTGGGTGTGTGTGTGTGTGTGTGTGTGTGTCCTCGTGCAGCGTGTGACGTGGAGGAGGAGCTCCATGCGCCGGCCTGCTACCCCTCCTCCTGCACCAGTGACATGCTCCTCAGCTACAAGCCCCCCGACCTGCAGTACAGCATGGAGCAGGCCGGGGTCTAGCACAGGTACGCACAAATAGATCGGCTTTTATGTGATTTGTTTGTATTCAGTCTTTTTATTATGTCTCAAAATAAACGTGGCTGTTTCCAGATCTGACCTGGTGCTCCTTTGCCTTTAGGACGGGGGGGGGGGGGGGGGGGGCGAGGTCTCCTGTGAGCAGCAGCCCACGTCAGCCATCCTGAGCAGCATCACGACACACCGCCGTTCCCTGCCCGACCGGGGGCGCTCCACGTGCATCCGTCAGTCTCCATCTCTCCTCGGGAGGGGCAAGAGAGGGGGAGTGTGGGTGGAGGCAGACATTGGAGGTGGTGAAGGGGAGGGGGGGGGGGGGGGGGGGTCACTCAAGATTGCAACGGTCAAAGTGCCAGCATTTGGTGCACAGACATCCAGCATTTGTTGCCGCAGGTTGGCTTCTCGTTACTCCTCCAGTCATCGGGGTTCCCCTCCTCCCTCTCTGTGACCCCCCCCACACACACACACACAGATACACACACGCCCTCGCCTGCCAACACGCCCAACTTCGGCCCTGACCTAGCCCCCACAAACACTTTGTCTCCTATTATCGGCTGGCGTACTTCATCATGTGCCTCATCGACCAACGCATTAAAAGCATAAAGTCCAATGAAATAAAACACACACACACACACACACACACACTGCTGCCACAAACCCAAAGTATTCACATTTTGTGTGTGTGTGTGTGTGTGTGTGTGTGTGTGCGTGCGAGGGTGTACGTGTTTTTGCGAGAGGACCCCCCCCCTCTCTCCTGCTGCCCTGTCGCAGCAGATCATTCCACAGCGGGCTGAGATCTCGGCCGTGGCGACCCCCCCACCCCCCCCCTTTTTGGGCCGGGCGGCAGGTGTTTTTGGGTCATGCTGGGCAACAACAACAAAAAAGGCGCTCCTTCCAAAGACGGAGCTCAGTGACATCGCACAGGACAAACCAGCTCTCTCAGTGTTTCCTCCTCTGCTCCGGCATCCATTCTCCTTCTTTTCATTTTCTTTTACAATTCATTTTTACGGCTAATGTCCACGTAGGCATTATATTAGTCGATATTGTTACTCTTTTTGTTCTTTCTGTAAAAGAGGTTTTATTATAATGAATATTATTATTATTATCATCAGTAAAGGACAAACAGTTCTGTGTTGCAAGTCAACATTGTTCTTTGATTACTTAAGTAATTCTGCACTTTCGGTTCCAGCTATCTCTTCCCACCTCCTCCCTCCCCCATTGACCGGTGACCTCTTTGCTCCTTCCTCCCTCCCCTTGTCAGTGGCAGTGTATTGCATTGTGGGTAGTTTTTACCAGACATTTGCTCCTTTCCTTGTACAGTGATGCCATGTATAGACGCTATTGCAATTTCTGTTGCTTTGTTTGATTTTTAGATGTTGGGGAGGCTTTTTTATATTAGTATTGTTTATCATTTGTATTTTTGAATGTCTTCAAAGTATTTTCTTTCTTTGTTAGTTTTTTTTTTTTTTTTTAATCTTGAGATTTCTAGCCAAACGACAGAGAAGAGAAACGGAGCTCTTTCTGTCTCGTAAAAAAAGATTGTTCTTATTTGTTTTAATATTTTATTATATCGAGACACTTGAATAAGAGGAGAGTAATTATTTTGTGTTGCTTTAAAAAGTATCATTTTAATTCAATGTTGTGACTGTTGTTCTTGTTAATGTTGGGCCTGCTTTCTGTTAGGGGGGGGGGCGTGTATACAGGGTCAGGCTGTGGTCTTTGGGTCGGTTCGGGTGCTACAGAGACTTGATACAAGAAGAAAAACAACAACTGAGGGAGTAACTTGTAATATAGCTGACATATCATCCTAAACACATCCCGAGTGTGGAAACGGACAATCCTCCTCCTCCTCCTCTCTGCACCTCCCATCCGCTGTGACGGCCCCTCTCCTTGCTGGACCGGTTGCTGTGGCAACTCTCTCTCTCTCCATCCTCTCTCTGTCTCATGACTGACGACGATGTCGGCGGCAGAGGAATACGTTTCAATTCCTGGGACCCTCTATTTATTCTCCCATATACAATAACACACACCCCCCCCCCACCCCATCCCGGCTGCAGCGGTTGACTTTTCACACGCCGCGTACACCCCGAGGCCTTCATCATCATCATCAGCACCCTCCGCCAACACGCGCTCCCCTTCAGAGCAATAGGAAGCCGCTTTAGTGTCTCTGAAGCAGGACGGAGTCATGAGATTATTGTTTTTTCCGATTTCTTCCTCGGAGCCGGAGCGGGCGTCTCTTTGGGCCGGAAGGAGTTTGTTTCCGCTTCGTCCTCCGGCTTTCAGACCCCCCCCCCCCCCCCCCCCCTCGCGGGTTCACCTGAAGGAGAGGACAAGCCGGGCAGACACGGAGGACACTGCGTGTCTGTTGTCCCCGCGGCAGGACAGAAACTCTTAAGTGAAGCTCGTGTGAATGAGTAATGGTTCACACACACACCTTCAGACCCCCCCCCCCCCCTTGTTTCCTTCTCAGCTCTTCCACCCCCCCCCCCCCAAACCTCCCTTCTGCTCTGCTCCTGTTTCTTAGGTTCATTCTGTTTTCTATCAGTTCATTTTTGTCTCTTTTCTTTTTGTTTATGTTCATTTATTGTTGAGTACAAAAATACTAAAGTGCAACAACAATGATTAAAAAGAATATCAACCAAACTGAGATGAATAAATATATATAAATAAAGAACTAATTTAAAAAGGTCACGACTCGTGTCTTTGTCGGTGGACAACACGTCAATTGCTTTTCACTTCGATTTCACAATTGAACATTTTAATTTGTCTTCAGCACCTGCCGGGCGGCTGCTGATTTAGTTCATTTTAAGGTCTTGATTTTATTGATCTTGTCAGGTTTTCAATCGATAGAATATGGAAAAGTTCAAACAGGTCTGAACTCGAATGCAGAAAGTCTAAACTGTGTGTATTGTTACATTTTCAGTTAATCATTTTAACCCTCCATTCACCTCCTTCCACAGATTGAAAAGCATCTGAAGTTGTTTTCTACATGCATTGCTTTGTTCATCCAAACTTCCCAGGCGCCTGGAAGCCTGGAGAAAACCGCGTTCCCTGACGTGCGCCCCGTACTTCTCCCTCTGTGCAGGCTGCAGCTCTGCAGGCTGCTGCACTGCGGAGGCTCTCGGGGGGGGGAAGCGGCCCGGCTCCTCCGCAGGGCGGACCGCGCGCTCCTAACGTGCTCCTAACGTGCTCGGCTGTGGATGACATGCGACTAATCTCCTCCATCCATCACAACCCCATTCCGTGAAGTGGATTATCAACGTTCCATGTCTGTGCACTTCTCTTCTTCCAACATCGGCTCTGCTTAAGTCTCTGTGCCCCCCCTCTCTCTCTCTCTCTCTCTCTCTCTCTCTCTCTCTCTCTCTCTCTCTCTCTCTCCCTCTCTCTCAGCCATCATTCCCTCCCTCTTCCCAGCTGCCTGCTCCTCTGCTCTCTCTCTCTCTCTCCCCCTCCTCCCTTTCTGCTCTCTCCTCCTGACTGCCTACGTCAGCCGGCCCCTGCCAGCTAGTAAACGCTGCTACTGAAGCTGCCATACCGTGTGTGTGGGTTTGTGTGTGTGTGTGTGGGTTTGTGTGTGTATTTGTGTGCACGCTGATGGGAAAGCAAGCGAGTCAGGGAGGGCTGCCTCTCCTCTCTCCGCTGTCACCACCATCCTCCTTGTCCTCCGCCGCCATGGAGCTCCAGCAGCCTGAATCACCGCAGCATCTGCACAAAGGGCCGAGGTAACGTGTGTGTGTGTGTTGCAGAGGGCCATCTACCCGCATTGAGATGCCTGCATGCAGCCTTTCAAAGGGCATTGTTTCTGAGTGTTGAGTGAAGGCCCCCCCCCCCCGTGTGTGTGTGCAGGACCGTTCCTTCTGCCGCGACATATGTGCGGAATTGTCAGCGTGTCCGTTGTGTGGCTCAGTTCTGTGGCTTTTTGTCCATGAGCGCTCGTAACGTATCACATGACCCGGATTGCAAGCAAGCACCAGGCATCCCTCCATCCCTCCCTCCATCCATCCCTCCATCCATCCCTCCCCAACCCCTGCATTCACTCGCTCTACGTGCGTATGCACCGTCACTGACGATCCAAGCAGGCCTGTGGGTGCTCCGTGGTGATGAGGTGAGCAGGAGGTGGATTATTGAGATGGTGGAAGGCGCGTCTGGGTCCGTGGATGCTGTTTTTTTAAATTTTTTTTATTACTACGGCTTTTATTTGAAAGTTCTATTTCGGTAGCTCTCTCTGCTCATGCAGGCCTGCGTCCCCCCCCCCCCCCCCCCCTCCCTCCCTCCCTCCCTCCCTCCCGGTGTGGAACTGGTTGTATTTTTTTCCTCTGGACAACTAATTGCCTTTGTGTGGTTTCAGGTAGATGCGTGCGCGGTGCTCACTCGGGCCGGTATGGAGTGCTCGGGCCCGAGGAGGTGGGCCTCGGGCTCTGCTGTCGTGTTCCTTCACACTCTGGCCTTATCCTGGACAGGTGAGCCTCGGATGAACGCTTTGACCTTTAGCATCAAAGGAGTTCATCCAAGTGAAGTGACCTCCGGTGTTCGTCTCGAGGGGCGAAGAAGGGAACCGTTAAATAGCCTAGAAGGTTTTTACCCTTTTAGTGAAGCTTAAGCATATTTAGCCTATACACTATCCTCTCTGTGATAATTCTAGTCCTCATCTATCTTCTCCCATTGTATCTTTAAAAAAAAAGAAAAGAAATTATTTAAATGTAATTTTTTTTTTCATCAAAAAGCCCTACTAGGGACAAGTGTCGTGAATTAGCTTAAGCTAAAAACACTGATACTCACATCAGATGACTGTTAAAGTTTTATCTGTTATTTGTATCTGTCCCCATCTAAACAAACTTGATAATAATAATAAGCCAATGAGACATCAGGTGTGCATTAGTGAGCTTAAGGGCTAAGCTAAGCTTAGCTAAGCAGAGTGGCTAACTGGCTAGCTTAGTAGCTTCAGATAGTTTGTATTGTATTGTAACTCTTCTGATAAAAGGAATATGCTTTATTCATGAAGTCAATCTCGTGTAAATGAACAGTAAACGTATTGATGGATTCATACGCTGGGGATGACCCAGCTACACGTTGAGAGGTCTCCATTTGTAAACGCCTCGCAGTCACGTCCACATCAACCCCAGTCTCGTGCTCGCAGGCGCCGTTGAGCCCGCCGCCAAAATTGACGGACGGCACCGAGCCGCTGTGACTCTGCAGGAGAACGCGACGCACTGGTTCAACTGCCAATCAGACGGCTGGGACGCCCGCGCCCATCCCTCACTCACCTGGTACCTGAACGGGGAGCGGCAAAGAGAGCCGCCTCACCAGCCGCCGCCGCCACACCGCGGCCGGCAGGCCATGGCGACCTCGCCGCGGGGAGGTCCCGAGGCCTCGAGGCCGGCGCCGCCGCGGGCCAATCCCAACAGCACCTTCCCTCTGCGGGCCCGGAGGTGGGACAGGGAGCTGGTGTGCGTGGCGTCGGACCCCAGGACGGGGGAGCGCCGCAACGCCACGGTGACGCTCAACGTCCAGTGTGAGTGCGTGCGACACGCCAGCTGGTTTTTCTGTTGATGCCCTGAATGAAGTGGCTCCGCCCCCCCTCCACCCCCCCCCCCCCCCCTCTCCCCTCTCCCTCCTCCCACAGTTCAGCCGGAGATCCTCAGGCTGAACGGCCACTACGGCGAGACCTCTGACCCCGGCCTCTCCCTGGTCCTCTTCGCCCTGGTGAGGTCCAACCCGCCCGCCACCATCACCTTCGTGGACCAGTCCGGGCGGCTGGTGGCCAACACCTCCGACCTGCTGGTGCTGGACTCGCGGCGGCACCCCTGGCTGACCAATCACACGCTCAAGGTCACGCTGGGCAACCTGTCGGGGAACATCTCGCTGAACGTCAGCAACAGCGTGGGAACGGTGCAGAGCAACCTCACGCTGGCAGGTCGGTGATGGAGGGAAGGTTCCCCCTCTCGCGCCGAGCTGACCGGACCCTCATACTGTCCCCGCCTCGCTCTCTCACAGAGTTCCTGCGGTCCCGCGTGGAGGTGTCCATGCTGGGGATCGTGACCGGGGGAGCCATGGCCTTCATGGCCCTCCTCATCCTCAGTCTGATTGTTCTCTGCCTCATGCAGAAAAACAAGAGCAAGGCCTTTGGTGAGTGCGTTTGTCGTGGGAGACGCGACGCCGCGACGCACAACACCGGTTCGGCTTACTGTTCTTTTGTGATTATGTTGCAGATGAGCCAGTGGAGATTCTGATGACCAAGAAAAGGTAAATACAGTAATAACACTTAATAGAACCAGAAAGCAGATATTTGGGGGGGAAGTCTCCATTATAGCTGTTGGGGGTTTGGGACATAGAGGACGTCTCGTCTAATTGTTTCCACACTAAGAGGACGTTTTGTTGCTCTCATGAGTATTAATACGTGTTTATCACATACGTCTGATCCAAGTTGGATGTGTCTCCCTCCTCCGTGTTTCCCCAAACAGCGACTCAGCCAACCTGAAGACAGAGACCGTGGACAAGACCTACATCCCCAGGGAGAACATGTCTGTGCCTTCAAACATGCAGCTCAACGACCTCAACACTCTGAGAAAAGGTGCCATGGAGCGCATGCCCAGATGCATTTTAGAATCCGCATGTGCCGTATATACAGATGATGACTGTTTGTGGCGTCAGCAATTCAGGAATATAATGCTTTTCTTAAGTCTTAAGTAAACGCGTTATTTGTATAGCTCACTGAACTATATCTGTACAAAATGTGCTAAATAAACCAGTTTGACTTAAAGGTCCTACACTGGATTTTCCTACAGGACTTGAATGCATCATATGGGATGTATTAGGGCCGTCGCTACCAAAAGCCAGGCTCGCTGTAGAGATCCCTTAATTACCAGAACGCGGTAGAGCTGTTTCTTAAAGCTCTTCTTTCCATTTGTCAGACCTTTCGTGGTGCGGCACCACTCCGGCTGTCTGAGCTTCACACACCGGCAAGCTCTCCGATGTTCTCCCCATTCCTTCAGCTCAGAAGAAGAAACCATCTGGCTCCAGATTATTTCCCTGACATTCCCTAATCTCTAGAAAGAAGCGAGCCCAGTTGAAATGTTTAAATCGAGGCCGGGACCCCTTTTTTTTTTTTTTATAAAGCCTCCCTCAACGACAATGCAATGCAGGAAGGATGTGCTTATGTTAAACACTTCACCATGATGCTCATCCTCGCATCTCTTGTCTTCCCTGCATCGCGCAGCCCGAGAGGCCGCCCAGCAGATCCTTGTGGGCGAGAAGAAGGACGAGGAGGACGAAGATCTTTCTCTCGCCTACGCCGCCAGAGGTCAGACAAAAACAGACGGACCAGCAGTGAGTGAGTGAGTGTGTGTGACACAACCCCCCCCCCCCCCGCCCCCCCATTAAGCCCCCTCTGATCGCTCCCCCCCCCCCAGGTTTCGCCCGATATCCCATGGTGGGCTACATCTACAAGGTGAGCAGCACAAGCAGTGAGGAGATCTGGCTCTGACCTCGAAGTCACGCGCACAAAAAGTCACGCCGCACGCATGCAAAGCGACCCCCCCCCCCCCCGAACCGAGAGACGGGGCCCGCCGGTGGTCAGCCAATCACCTTCCAGCCCCGGAAACCAGGACGACCTCGACACGCTCTGCTCCGCCGGGTCGTCCCCCAACTTGAGCTCGTTGCTCGCCAAAACAAAAGCGCCCGTTTTGGGGTTTTTTTTGTCTGTGGATCAAGTTCTTGGACATTATTTCCACGGCTATGCTCATGTTTTACATTTTGACGCATTATATCCAGATGAGGCGGTACATGTTTTATGGAGTATGCGCTTGTATGTAACAAGTCCCGTACTGTATATTTGTATGCATATGCATATGTGTATAAAAGAGAACGTCTAATAAAGGTATATTGAATGAACTAAAAGGTCGGGCCTGCTGTGGTTTCCCGTCGGCGCTCACCAGGGGGCGCTCTCATGTGCTTTCTAGGATGCAAAAACATGGAGGCCCGTCAGCCAGCCAGGGAGGGGGGGAGGGCACGTGGTGCTGGAGACGAATGCGCCTCCTTGAGAAAGCATCGTTTGCACTTGAAGACAAAAGAATTTGACACGCAGATTATTATTTTTTTGTCTTCTAACAAAAGCAGGTGCATGAGGTGGATAAAGCTCGTCTTTACGTTAAGTGTGTGTGTGTGTGTGTGTGTGTGTGTGTGTGTGTGTGTGTGTGTGTGTGTCTGTGTGTCTGTGCCAGGTGTCTAGTGTAGGTCACAGGTTGTTGTGGCTTGTCTTCACACAGGAAGCGGAGTTGGCTCTTCTCTCTCTCTTTCTACTCTCTGCTGAGAGGATTCTGGCTCGGAGCATATTGTTTGAATGTAGTGGGATATAAATACACAGCATTTTAGATTTTAATATAAAGTCCTGTTCAGCGATCAAAAAGAGGAAGGATCTATAATTAACTGCAGCTGTCAGTGTACTAAATAGTTTACTAGAGTATTCTGACAATATAAATGTATAAATATTCAGAGCATTTACTCAAAGGTAGCTGTAAAAATGTTCCATAACAAGTGCAGGTACTTTAATGTATGTAGACTGTTGGCTGATTGATGTAGAACATTCTAAAAATACATCATGTGATAAAACCTTCCTATATAAGCTGATGTGCTCATCGCTGCTTCAAATGTGGCGCAAAAAGCACAATTATTTCCCTCTGGAAGTGGAGCGAGAGAATAACAACAATGTGACATCTAATGGAAACACGAGTCATTAATGTACGTAGGTAAATAAATGACACCGTTGGTTCCAACAGTGTCATTTATTGGAAGTCACTGACGCTCAAAGACGGAAAATACACCAATCAGAATCTCTCTCCCGCCCGCGCGCACACACACACACACACACACACACACACACACACACACACACACACTCTCTGTGACAGTTCAACGGGGCACAGACGGGATCTTGGGGCAGCAGAGACAGTTTTCATTTCATTTGAGGTCAGTACTTGTTTTAAACTTGCAGCATTTAATTGTTAACTCGCATGGTGTCGCTCCACCGCTTTGACGAAGGGAAAAAAAATCATAGTTTATTAAGTTGAGTTATTTACGAAGAATCGACTCAAAATCAGAGCGTGCATTAAAAATGAGCCCGATGGATTCCCATCAAACGACGTCCTACGTGTCGTCTCGGCTGTCGCTGGCCTTTAGTTGAATAAAATGGTGGCCGCTGGAGCAGAAAAATGGCGCCCTTCTTGTTGTCTGTGACCTGAAACCTCTCTGTGTGTCACGGGCAGAACCGAGAAAGAGGAGCGGACGCACCATGGAATCCGCGCTGTCCGCCTGCTTTCTGCTCCTCTGGACGCTGTCAGGTAGGCCCTCAAACCCCCCCCCCCCCACCCTGACACCAGTCGGCCTCCGGCTGAACAAAAAGCACCTTTGGTCCATCCTGTTTCATTTTTTTTTTTAAATGTTTATTTCCAAATGTCTCCCACAGCGTCTGACCGCGTCAAAGCAGGTGAGCGGACCACTTTACTCACGTTTGTCTCGTGCAAATTATGGAAACGCATGCTTCAAATTAACGGTGTCTCTTTCTCCCCCCCCCCCCCCCGCGAAGCGTCTGACTTCGAAGTGACCGACAACGAGTACGAGATTGAGCTGCGTTGTAGCAACGGCAGCACATTGATGAAACTAAATGAAAAAGGAGAGTCTGTCACCTATTCACTGGATTCACTGGATTCACTGGATTACGACGATTCCAGCTCGGGGGAGTACCAGTGTGGGAAGGACGGATCGAAGATCTTTGTGAAGTTTCATAGTAAGTTCTGCAGCGGGGACTGCATGGCTTTTATGGTTGCACTTCTTGCATCCGCGTGGTTTTACCTGTGACCCCACGTTGTGTGTGTGTGTGTGTGTGTGTGTGTGTGTGTGTGTGTGTGTCCTTGCGTTGGTGTCCAGCCTGCAATAACTGCATCGAGGCCGATGCGCCCGCCATCGCAGGGATGATCGTGGGGAACGTGGTGGCGACGCTGGTGATCGGGGTGGCCGTGTACCTGGTGGCGTCTCAGATTCCCGGCGACGGCATCAAGGGTCACGGCCCCCCCGGCCCCCCCCCCCGCCGCCGCCGGCTTTTCTCCCCGCGGCGCTGCTGCTTCAAACGGCGCCATGAGCCCCACTGATGATCACTACCAGGTGAGCTCTGCGTTGGAATTGGCTTATGGTTTTATCACACTAATAAACTGCTCTCTCTGTTCTCTTTACCCCCCCCCCCCCCTCAGCCGCTGCAAGCTCATCAGAAAGGCCTGTATGACAGGCTGCAGGGGAAAAGAGGGCATCACACCGCCAGATGAAAACACACGTGCCATTTTATCCGTGTACCTCAAACATCAGCAGGAGGGCTCGGTCTATTGTCTGTGTTTTGGGGAGGGGGGGGGGGGGGGGCTCATCCATTGTGTCATTTGCTTCTGCATGAGATCATTGGATCAGTTTAAGATATTGGTCTCACAAGTCAAAGAAGGCGGGACTTAACTTGTTGCCTTCTGTCTGTTCAGTTTGAATATTTGTTTGTTTTTTACTCTTGTCAAATGTACTGATTTCATTCATAAACTATGCTTTTTATTTTTGGAAAAAAGTTTTTAAATGTTTTGAAAAAAAGTCCAAGTATGTTGTGTTGGAAAATGTTATGAAAATAAAAGTAAAAAAGGATTACAATGACATTTCCTTTGGAGTCAAAGGTCAAAATTTGTCATGACAAAAAACGGTTTGAAATGAAAGTCAAAATATGTTAAGTTAAAAAAGATTTTTTTAATTAACGTCATGAAAATATATTTTTTTTTTATGACTGGGAATATATTTTGGAAAAAAATATGTTTTGTTGAAAAATCTCATGAAAATAAAAGTGAAAAAATCTTTTGAAAAAAAGTGTTTTGAATTTTTTTTTTTAAAGTTCAAATATGTTTGATCTAAAAATGACCAGGAAAAAAAATAAAACTAATTTAGAAAAAAATATATATATACCACCCCCAGATGAAAATATATATATATAAAATTGAACATTGCTGTAAGAACAAATTAAGGTTCCTTTGAAGTTTAATTATCACGATGCAAAATAATAAAAAGAAACTGAGGAACCAACGTGTCATGATGACAGCTTTCTCCAGTGAAGTTACTCAAGTACTTGTACTTCCCTCTTGTATCCCAATGCATCTGCGAGGTACTTCCCCTGATTATTCTTCAAAAATGTATATTTAAGATGGAACTAATGTCATGTTATGGTTTGCTGAAAGACCTCCACCTGCCAGCCGCGTGCAGCACTCTGCACTGGAAACAATGCACGCTGCATTGTGGCTTTTGAGCAACGTGCTTTTTTAGTTTTTTTTTTCTAAATGCTGCCACCGTCGGAACCATGTTTTGTGTGCTTGTGTTTTCTAAACGTGCAGCTGACACCACAGATGTTACTCACTATGAAGTGTTTGTGCTTCTACTCATTGAAGCTGGCTTCCATCTCGTCAGGGTGAGAAGGCTTCAGGGGTTTAAAGAAAAGACCCGTTGAGAGATGGAAAGAATCGCATAAAGGGCAACGAGCAGCCCGGAAGGTAAAAAACGAAGAAGGTTAAAATAGGTACAGAGACGAAGAGGAAGAACCCCCCCCCCCCCAACCCCCCTCACATCACCCAAACATGTCATTTAATATCTTCGTTTCAAATCAATCTTTGATCAACGTGTTCTTAACGCTGCGGCAACAAAGATACAAACTGAGGTTTTCAACTTGTGGAGGAATGAAGATGAAGCAACAGAGCTGAGAACACAACTCTCATCATCCCACGCACGCACACACACACACACACACACACACACACACACACACACACACACACACACACACCACAGACGCCGTGGAGCGGATGTGTGTTTGTGTGTGTCGGATTGGGGGGGGGTTGTGTCTTTCTGTCTCTCTCACACTAAATACACAGCTGACGTTGGATGGGAGTCAGCCGAGTGGCGTGGGAGTCTTCCCCCCCCCCTCCCCCCCCCCCCGAACGACGGGAGAAGCGGCACGTGGCGTCGTTTGTTCCCGCGCCCTTTTTTCGCCTCCTTCCTTTCGGGCCGTGCCGTTGAGCAAACAGAAGGCCCAAAAACATGACGACACGCTTTCCATTAGCTTGTGTTTGTCTTCAACGCACAAACACAAACTAATGGAAAGCGCTTAAAGACGGTGCATTGAAGAGGGGAGGGTACGGGGGTGGGGGCTACGGATGTGCCCTGCGGCTTCGGGGGGGCCTCTGGGTGAATCGCGTGCGTGTCCTTGTATCTGTTTCACAACCATCGAGCAGAGGAGATGAAAGAGAGCAGCGGTCGCTTCGTTTATTAGCGACACCTGGGTCGAGATGAACGCAGCGGATTACTGTGAACAACATGTCTGACAAGTCATTAGATGACTCAATGTGGGTTGTGTGAACAAAAAAAAAACCAGATGTTTATCTCAGTATTAATTAGTCTTTAATGTTTTATATTAAAGGGTCAGTACGCTACAAAAATGCTTTATATACACACACTCCATGGCCTCTTTATTCGGTTCACCTGTTACATAAAGTCTATCTTCATGAAGCTGGTGATCCTTCATTTTTGGTGACAAGTTGAATATTTGTTAGACATTTTTACAGGTTATGTTCTTTACATTTACACACATGAATATTAGAAACACCTCTGTTTAATGGAGTCCAGTAACTG
This sequence comes from Pungitius pungitius, assembly GCF_949316345.1. Taxonomy (NCBI): domain Eukaryota; kingdom Metazoa; phylum Chordata; class Actinopteri; order Perciformes; family Gasterosteidae; genus Pungitius; species Pungitius pungitius. The sequence continues at coordinate 2,745,902 of NC_084902.1, forward strand.
TGACATCACTCCTAAAAACCCTCTACTTAACAGCGTTAAACAGCATCAGAGCAGATTTTTGATTTGTTTTATGTACATTTCACGTTTTTTTCCTTCTCATCTCTAATGATATTTAGCCCAACGCTTATAGTTTTGAATTTGACTTCTTTCTCATTTTTTTTTTGCATCTATATAATACAATTTGTTTATGCTGCTCACGTAGAAAGACCACTTTTGAAATATTGTAAGCAGCGATGGTTCCCAAACCGCCATATTCCCGTGAGGCGAGCTCGAAGGATGCGGAGAGACGTGAAGGCTTCATGACGCTGCTGCAAAAACATTTAATTGCAAAAAAAAAAGCTGCATTGTTGATGCTTGTGCGCAGCGTCTTTGTCTTTTTGTCAACCAATTTTCATTCAAATATTTAAAAAATGAAACCCTGAACATTTGAATCACGCACGGCCAGTGCATTGCGCAACTTTTAACGAGTGACCATCAGATACTCGTGAGCACTACAGGTTACATGCCTCCCGTCTCTGTAACCACGGTAACATACCGGAGATAGAAACCTGCCTACCAGGGGGTAAGTGAGAAAATGGTCAAAAAGGCGGGGGTTAGCATGCCGGGAGCATGAAGGGTGGTGTTGGTCCCCCGGTGAACCGCTGACCCGTCTCTAACCCGTCCTGCTCACGGTGGAGTATTCCTCGGAGCGAGTGTGGCGGTTCAGGACCTGAGGAGACGTCAATGTCAGTCACAATCAAACCCTCTAACCCCACACACTGTGCTGCAGTAAATCAAGGACTTGCATGTAGGTCGAGCTAGGCTAACATCGTGCTAAGCTAAGCTACGCTAACAATCTATTTCGATCGGGGATACTGATCTTCTCCAACTATTTCTTCAGTAAGTTTTCTTTCATTTCATTTGGTTTTTGCACATTGGTTGATCAGAGGTGACTGCTGTCCTCATTTTGGGGTTCACCGTAGCCATGGCAACGGTGGAGGCCTGTGAGAATGGAGCGCTTACCTCGTATTCGGACTGGCCAGGCGGAGGTCGGCCTCCCGGGCGAGCTGCTGCTGCAGGAAGATAATGACAGAAATATGCGTGAATATTTACGCTTGTGGTACGTGTTTAATGGTAGTTAAAGGAGCTCACACTGAGAAGGTTTCACACTTACTACAAAATGAGTCTATGAAGAAGTTTTCTCAATTTTTTTCCTTGGTAAATGTGGTAAATACCACTGTGTAAAAGTACTTTGGTACAAGTAAAACGCTGGTTGAAATACATACGTAAGAGCAAAATCAAATCATGGTGCAGAATGAACCATTTCAGAATAATACGATAAATAAATATATAAAATGAGTCATTTATTCATATTTTGCAGCTTTAATTCCGCAGCCAGGGAATGTAGAAATGTTTTTAAATACTTTATGTTCCGGGCAGGTTGATCTTACAATACATCATATTTTTTATCAGAGCTGATACTCTCATAGTACCTTTAAAAGTACTTTCCACCCCTGCTGAGAATGATTGAAATGTGCAGTGCGAGAGCTGCACCCGTGTGTCCGTGTTCTGTCTGCAGGGTGCACCTCACCTTTGGAGGAGGCCGAGCTTTTCTTCTTGGTGCACCTGAAGACCATCAGCATCACACACGCCGTCACCACCACGTCCACAACGATGGCCGCCGCGAAATGTTCCGGCTTCACGTCAAGGCAGTTTGCGCACCCTGGAAGATGGAGACCAGAGATTAGAAGAGAGCACGAAGCTCAGCGAGGACGACTAAACGCGGAGGATCATTCTTATGTTTCTACTCACCTTTTCCTTTCACGTAGAAATAATATTTATTTTCTACGCCGCCTGTCGATTTGTATTTGCAGTGGTACAAGCCTTTGGTTTTGCCATTATACGTTTGAGTATAGTTATTGGTTTCTGCTGAAGGTTTTAACTTGGCTTGTTTCTTGAACCAATCCCCTGGTTCAGGACATGTCATTATGAATTGTTTGTGCTCGAATTTTACGTTTCCTGAAAACAGAAGGACAGATGTTCAGTGTGTGCTCTTTAGATTATGGGTCCGTCTCCCTCAGCCCTTTTGGGGAGACAGGAGGATGATCAGAGAGATGAGGCTCATCCTTTTTTAACCCCGGGCCTCACACGTCTTCAATAAACTCATAAAAGTAATAAGAGTCCACGAAAAAGCACAAAAGCACTACGAGTTATGAGAATATTTAAGTAGCAGCATGAGAATGAATGTGCACAGAACAGGGAAACATACAGAAGAACACACGGCTACGTTGGAGAAGTTGCTCTTGAATGTCATATTTATCTTCTTTTTAGCTCTGATTTTTTTAAATAGGATGAAAAATAGTAATCAACCAAACAAATTACTGGTATTTACCTTTCTTCTGCACAGCTGTGGATGAGTTCACAACTAAGGAGCAGAACAGAAGGAGGACGGCGAGCGTGGCCTGAGCACCCATGCTGTTCACTTCCTGAAGACCACCTGTGCTTCTTCTTCTTCTTCTTCTTCTTCTTCTTCTTCTTCTTCTTCTGGGGTTCTACAGCTTTCTTCTCTGAGGATTGGATTCATAAATGTGTCCAGCAGACAGAAAACACTTTGAGATGCCTGTTCAATAAGACAAACAAATGCAAAGACAAAGACTTGGTACCTCTCTCTGACTCTCTCTCTCTCTGTCTGTCTCTCTCTCTCTCTCTGTCTCTCTCTGTCTCTCTCTCTCTCTCTCTCTCTCTCTCTCTCTCTCTCTCTCTCTCTCTACAGGAAGTATTTCACGTTTTTTTCAAGATGAATTCACAATTGAACCTCATGATGAAGTCGGGCTTTTAAAGTAAAACTGCATTTGTGTGACTTTTCAAATGCTTTTCTGGTAAACAGAAGTTAACATTTGAATAACTACAACTAACAACTCTACAATCTACATAATATTTGACTCATGATAATATATGTATTGTTGTACCAATGGTTTTAGGGAGACCAATGCGATTCGCTGATGGTTTATAGCCTGCCTCTTTGTGAATGTCTCGTTGCAGTAAATGAACGTTTGACCATCATGTTGCTGTCATATTTCACCTTAAACTTAAATAAATAAAACACGTTGAGAAGTGAACAGCAGCCTCTGGGATCTTCTGAGAAGCCTCACGCAGAATCTCAGAGGAGCTGCTCTGCCCCCAAGTGGTTCAAACCGGCCACCTCCGCTGGGTTGTTATCTTGCAGTTGCAAGGACATAACCACGCATTCTTGGGGGGTCATGTCCCCTCAATATTAAGAAAATACCAATCTCTCCCCCCCCCCCCAATATAGAGCAGAAAATATACGTTAAATGCATGTTCTCATTTTATTTCTTTTAGATGTGAATTAAAATGGTCAATGTAGTCCTTGAATGTTCTAAATGGGAGAATTTTCAAATATAAATATAGAATTGTAGGCACTGCACCTAACAACAAATAATTATGGGGAAGGGTATTTATTTGGACCCCCCCCCCCAAATGTCTGAACCATGGTTACGCCCTTGTCCATTTGTACCATATTGTATCTCTGACAAACTTATTTTATTTCACTTTTTGATTTTATTTTACGAATATCATCCAAACATTTTGGTGAATTACATTTGATCTACTTAATATGTCAAAACGAGGTCATAACCAGCGATACACGGTTTTGTAAAAAGGCCAATTCTATAACACCGTGGCTATATTTTTATATATTTATAAAGGGTTTTTCCTGTATAAAAAGACACTAGATCCTAAAACTGAAGTTCCTACTGCTTCCTACTTCCTGGATTGTGAATAATAATTTGCATGCGTACCTAGCACACATGTGTTTGCGTAACAGGTTTTGGGCATTGGACCTCACATGTGTTTCTACCCATAAGCGGAACAGGTTGAGTAAACGTCAAGTATTTGCCAACATTGGGGTTAACACGTGTGTGTGTGTGTGTGTGTGTGAGTGTGTGTGTGTGTGTGGCAGAGAGAGGGAGAGAGAAAGAGGGAGATAAGAAGGCAGAGAGAGAGTGGATGACTTTGTTACTCCGCCCGAAAAATTGGTGGGAGGGCTTGAAACGTTTGAGCGCATCGGCGAGTTAGGACGCGTCTTTGGAGAGAAACGGTGGAACACAGGACTCCTCGTAACTTCACGTTGTGACACCCCCCCCCCTCTCCCAACAAGGGGATCCTCAGAGTTAGGAGCCGGGTGCCTGGTTCTCGTGCGGTGTCAGCGGGTCAGTTGTACTCCCGGTCTATTGTACCTCGGACAGCCTGCGCGCATCCAATGTGCGTAAAGGGGCTCTTTTTCCTCGCCGTCCTGTCCGGACTCGCAGCTTCAGGTGAGACTCCAGTAAACAGAGGAAAACATGTGTTTTTTGTTGTTGGTGTGAATGTGAGGCGATGTTCTCTTTTTACTGGACGTAGTGTGATTCCACCGACATGTTTTAAATGTTTCATTTGATGACACGTTTGGCGCTGCGTGATTCCACGGACACACACACACACACACGCATTCTTCAGAACCGTGCTGATTATATCTGCATCTGCGTGCGTCCTGGTTGGACAAAAAGTTCACAGTCGGGTGTGTTTTTGTCGTCCCACATCCCAAGAGTGAACTTAAGACGCGGTCAGGAAGCCCATTTCAAGACGCAGCCCACATTCGCGTCTCAATGGCAAGAGGGGAAACCTTGATTGTGTCCATTCGTGGAAGCTCTGCAGGGTCTCCTAACCACCGTCCCCGCGCGCCCGCCGTGCGTCATTGGGAAGTGGATAACTTGGCACAGCGGCGGTGGAGAATACCTGTGCACGCTGTAAACGGCGACATAATTACTTTACCACGGCCCCCTTTTTTTAATGGGGTCGAACCCTGGCAGCATTGTGTTTGGGCTCCTTTCCTGCCCATTAAAGTGCATCCGTGCTTTCCCAGGCGCTGTGAAGTGGCCCGTCCGAGGGCGGATAAGCCCTCCGGCTTCCCGTACGAGGGGCATCCAGGATGCGTCCTTTAGCATCATGACGATTTATCTGATGCAAACAACCATATCAACAGGAGATATCCGACAAGCATAGCTGATCACATCTAAATGCTAATGGAACACGTTTTAATATCACAAATTAGCGCTCAGGGGGCAATTTATTCAGCAGACGCCGGGCTGCTTAACCTTCAAGTAATCTGTGTGCATCCCGTTTAAGTGGATTATATTGATTGAGCATGTCCATCCTCTGCCAGAGGACCATGAGGGGATTCGATACAGCAGCAAGCTGCTTGTGTTTACAAGGTGCATGCACCCGCAGATCAGCCATTACACAGTATACCAGTAACAGGCTGGACGTACTGATGTGTGTGTGTGGATTCCTGCCCCCATGTGAGACAGAAAGGACGTTGAAACAGCCCCACATATTTACCCATCCGCCCGCCAACCCTTTGACATGATCAAAGACAGTTGGAGTTCACCGGCTGCCTCTCTGTGAAGGACATGGACCTCCGAAAACATTCAATTGGAATGACCTCCCAGAGCAGATGTGAGCGTTACCAGATTTAGACTTTTAGACCAAAACCCAAGCAGAATCAGAGAAAAAGCTGCAGGGTCTGGTGGAGGTTCTGCACATATTTTCTGCTTCGTGTTGAGGAAGTTAAAATGTCCTTAAATGATACCACGGCTTTTATAACCGCGATGGTTCCCCATGCAGGCCCACATTGGTGTGTGTATTGTGTGTGTACAGAACCTTCCGGTGTTCGGTTGTATTGAGCAGTGGAAATATTCAAGAGTAAAAAGGCAAGCAGAAGGCTTCAGACAGACTCCCCTGACAACATATCCAGTTTGAAGTCAAATACAACATACAGATTTGTCTTATTATTGTCTTCTGTTCTTTATTTCAAATGTTTGACCCTCTAATTTGATAGCAGGCAAATGAACTAACAAACTCCGGCTGGCTGAGTAGAAAAGATTAGACTAGATTATCCAGACAGGGGGCTAAAAACACATCTTTTTGATCCGTTCTTTTGTCTTTAGTCCTCCTCTCACACGTTCCCTTTCAGCACGTGGATGACCCGCGCCGACCTCAACGTGCGCGCCGCACTGTTTTTGACACACCTTGGAGGACGTCTGTCTCCCTTTGTGCGGCGTCGACGGGAAAGCCTCGGGGATGTGTGCAGACTCGACGATCACACGTCAGTCAAGTTTGCGACACAAAGCACAGCACCGGTCTGTGAAGTGTTTGAGCGCGAGGGCGATGCCTCCCGTGGCGTTCGAAACCACGAGGCCGCGCGCGGCTACGGGTGTAAACAGGCATTTGAAACGCACTCCTCGGTGAGCTGAAAACATGTTGGGACATTAGTGAGCACGGGTTTGTGTTTGTGCACTCACATTCTTACACACAAGTCTGTTTAGACTGGCGGTAAACAAGTGGATCTTCCAGCTAAAACACCCCCTGCCCCCCCCCCCCCCTCCCCCACACACCTCTGGGCTCACTGCATGTGGGATGAATAAACAGTTTCCACAGAATATCAGCAGCTCTTTTTTACCCTGTTGGTGAGATGGTGTTTCTGTGAACGCAGCCTTTGTCATTGAAAAACCCGCCTCGGTCCGGTTTCGCTTTCTAATTAGTGACTGCACTCAGCAATTTAAATGAATGGGTGTTAGTGGAGGGCGGCGGGGGCGGGGTTAGTGGGCGGCGCAGGTGAAGGACACTTCATTGTTCCCTCCACTTTCGCGTTTATATTCATCGGACCCCGGGCCCCTACGACGCAGCAGTGCTTTTCTGCATTGGGTTGAGTTCAGGCACCATTTGGCAGACCTGTGTTTGTGTTTCTGATTATGATACACAAAGATGTACTTTACTACAGTAAAGTACAGTCTGCTCGTCCCGGGTCTTTATTTGTCGTAACTCATGACAGGCACTTTTCCATATGTGGCGTTAGCTAACCACGGTTAAATCTACACTTCCCTTGCCCAGTGGATGATTCCTGATCTACTGTTTTTTTTTTCTGTTTTTATGGCCACCGAAGTGCGTTCACACAACGTGATTTACCTTAAATAGCAAAAGTTGTTAGTATGGACATAAAGCTTAACAATGAAATAATCATTTTTATTATTATTATTATCATTTCACATGAATTCAATGTAATGTAAGAAAACTGTAAAATACAGTATTTCTTCCGTAAAAAAGAAAATGTATTTTGTCATTGTTTGCATAATACTTACATTTATGGTTGGACTGATAAAAACAGAAAAACTACTGTAAAAACTTAGTTATTTTCGGTAAAAGTAGGATCTTTTTTTACAGTGTACAGTTTTCTTATCTTGGTCTGATTGGGAAATAAAGTGCCTCACTGGTTATTTAGAAAGTCTGCCATGAAATTTGGGGACAAACACGTTTTCAAAACAATGTCTTAATAGATAGAGCAGAGGTCAATATATCCAGAGTTTTTGTATGCTCAATGATCCAAAGATTCTGGACATCCATACTTTAAAATGCAACCACGGCGCCTTTCATTAGATCCTCTCTTTCTCTATCTAGTAAACCCACATCCTTCAAACGTCAGTCCACCGTTTGTGTTCCACAGGCTTTCTGTGTTTCAAAATCCTGTGGTCAGTTTTTAAATGCTATCAGGGGAATTTTCTGACACTTTTGAGAGAGACTGTATAGCTTTTGCTGAGCAGGACTCATGATCTTAACAGCAACAACAATGCAGAAAAGCCTGCTCACACACATATTTACATGTGTACTCACATGTGAACACAGACCCATCTGGTACAACTGGTCGGCCCAATGATGGAAAATACCCAGAGTGTTTAAGTTCTTTTAACTGTTCCAAATGTCCCCAATGAAAAAAAAGGTGGGATAAATGGCCAATCGGGCCTCTCAGGTCATCAGACAGAACAAGCTTCAAACTGTGTTCAGGTGTTTCTATTGGATTGTTTTCATATTTGGGGTTTATATTGCTAGACACCATGTTCACGTGGTCGAGCATGGATGCTCCGCTGCGCTCACGGCGGACATCTTTTCAAATGATCAAAGAGTTTGGCCTGGATTTGGCTCCGTACTTAAGGTCCTGGTCCTGCCTCTAGACCAAGAAGATAAAACCCTCGGCAGCTTCAGGCGCAGTAATGACTGTAGGACACCTGGACGTTTGAGGCGTGGGCTTGTGACTGTATCTCCTGCACAGGACTGGATCCAGTCTGACTAGCTATGTGGTAAATATGTGAAATCCTGCGAGGGTTCGGCCGTTGTATCTGAACGAACCCGTCGCCCCCCCCCTCCCCCCCCCTCCCTCAGGAGTTTCTAATCCCGGGGAGAAGTTGTCGAGTCAGCTGCGAGGAGTGGAAGAGGTTTGATGGATTAAACTCTTATTCACCCGCTCCACGCTTCCTCTGGCTGCCGTCTGATGAATTTCAACCGGCCTGCAGGAAGCTTGGAGGAGATTGATGCTCGGTCTATGTTTGCTATGACTGTTTTTAGTTTAGTTTAGTTTAGTATAGCGTGTTGAGGTCTGCACAGACCAGTCAACTTGTTCTCGGGGGAAGAAACCGTTTCTTTATGAGACTGTCTTTCTCACCAATCCATCACCAACGCGATACCAGTTGGCGGCCTGTGATCGCCGGGCTGAGCCACAAAGACGGCACGTAGCAACACCACCACAGCAGCTCTCTCAGCAGGAAGCCCCTTATCTCGCGCCGCCATCCTGAGCTCTGCGGAAACCGGCGAGGCACCAGCTCCGCTGGTGGACAAATGTGCGAAGGTACGATCGCGGCTTTGAACTCCTAAGTTCAAGGCCAGCCGCAGGGGGGCTTGGCCCTCGCGATGCAATTATTAGCGATTGACTTGACCCAACAGATGGGCCGTGGGTGCGTCAACTCCATGTACAAATATTACTTGGTACATATTTATTAAATGATGACAACCACCGGAGCAAAAGCATGAATATGCACAGCTTTTGCCACACCATTTTAGAGCACAGTATAGTTGTGTCCATCTCTGAGGTTCACTCCCATTACAACACTCAACACCTACACTCTCCCTCAACTATGTGTCCTCCTCCTCTGGGAGAACACAGTTACCTGAACCTGCCATTCCCAGCCCGGAGTCGGGCCCTGCATGAAAGACAGGCCTTGTTAATGACAAAGCGAAAAACTAACCGGGGCTTGTGAAACCTCTCACAAAGGAGAGAAGAGGTTCTTTGTAACCCACTGAGCTCCCTGTGTGTTTGTTCCTGTCCTAAGTGTTTCCTACAAGACTTGTGTAAGGGAGAATCGGGTTTCCTGCGCTGGTCCCTTTGTTTCTGAGCCTTAATGAAGAGAGTAGACTCCCAAACACATACCGTCTGGGGCGTTAGGTAGCGAAACCCATTTCCTGATTCAGAGAGCCATGCAGGCCGCCTGATATTCTCCTGCTGGGTTTCCTCTCGCTCTGTAAACCCATGAAGTAAACACATCATAAACAATGGTGGCTATCACAATGACGTCCAATCGGGGGGGGATCACATTTGCTGTTTAAGAGAAACTAAGCTGAAAGACAGAAAAGCATTGGCAAAGATTTGGATTGCACGATGAGGCAAAGCATCTGTTGCTTGTTTTCAAGACGCTCAAAGAGAGAATATTTAAAATGCCAGAGACTGTTTGCTGAGTGTTATGACAAGAGTTCAATATGCCGTGCATGCCTCTCTGCAGTGTGAAACACACCCAGACTCCTTAGAGGAGGAGGTCCAAGAGAAGTTGATCCTGGATGCTATTAAAGTTAGCACCTCTGGACATGAATTTAAGTTGCTACTACCCCAAACTCCTTATCTCAGATAGCGATATGTTGGCTAAAAGCATTGGTTATTCCTCATCTGGACCCATTTACTTTGGTAAAAATACGTACTGTTCTCCTACATGGGCAAAATGTGATTTTGTACCAGGTACCTGCTAATGGCTGGAACTATTTTTAGAACGATGGCTGTGCAAGCCTCATTTGCTTAGTTAGCGAGCTAGCTGATAACGGCTGTCATTCCAACCACAAGGAGCGCGCTTCTGTCTCAAAGACTCTCAGGTGACGTTTGTGCCGTGGGTATCAGGGGCTTACATCCGCATTGGCACGTTCACTCCAACATGTCTGCTAAAAGCCTAAAAGCATACAGCTACCACATCTGGTAACGTGAGACCCAGAGACAGCGAGGAGCAGCAGATGCAGCTTCAGACCTGCTCGCCTCGACTGTGGGTGAAATATTACGCGAGGGAGGTCAAATACTACTTGATGTGTTTTTTGTGCCTCTATGGAAAGCTCTTGCCAAGCCAAACACACCTGAGTGGGCTTGGTTTGATTATTTTACAGTGGATGAAAGTATTTGCCCTCTTTAGACGGGCCAGCGGGCCGGTGCAGATTGCGCCGTGCAGCGCGGTGTCGACAGGTAGAACCAAGCGCATTAAAAGTTCACCAAGTTCGCTTAATTGAGATATATTGGACATATTGACAGATATTGTGGACTATCGCCAACGCTGTTACGTCTAATGGAGAATGTGTGTGTGTGTGTGTGTGTGTGTGTGTGTGGTTGGACTTGTGCCAACGGCGGGTCCCCTGAGAGATGCCAAACCCGACACATGCACGCACACTTAACAATAGAACATAATGTTTTACAACTACTCCTAACTATTGTTTCTGGTGCTACACTCTTCCTGTACACACAAACACACACACACACACACACACACTCTAGAGGTTCTTGCGTCAAAGTCTTTATTTGTAACTCGATGTATTTAAACTCACGCATTCAGGAAGGATAGTGTCAACACACACGTCAGACACCAGGCTCTAATTTTGTCTTTTTAATTGATGGTGTAATGTAGTTGATCTTCTACCAGAGTTCTCAAGGCTTTTGATGACTTTGATGAGGGAAATATGACATGAAATGTATTTTTTCCTTCTTGTTCTGACTCAGCAGCACCTTTGTGCCAACTCGACGGACCCCAGCAATAAAATGACAATATATTTGTCTGCACTCTGTGCCCTTTCCTCCCGTGCAGGAGGGCGCATAGCTCCATCTTAATAAGCCGTGAACGCTCTCTCTCTCTCTCTCTCTCTCTCTCTCTCTCTGTCTGTGGCGCTGGACGCCGGGTGTGGTCAGCGCCGGTCCGGTTCTTCACACATAAACACGTGACCGAGGCAAACAAACGCTAGTATCTCATCACGCCACTTCCATCGTGTAGATTCATACGTTCTCTATGATGATTTGGTTATCCTCACGCTGGTCTCCCTCTTTCATCACTTCAGCTCAGTCTCTGGTTTCGAGGCGTACGTGTCTCTCTCGTCTCTTCGTCTCTGTAAATGAGTCAAATTCCGCACTCCAGTCGATGGCATGCATCCCGTTCAGCAATTAGCGCCTGCTGATGACAAATTAAATAGTGATCTTGTACTTTTAGCCGCAGGGGGAAATTAGTAACGTAATTGAGGCACTGTACACAGGCCTAACCGTTCTGTTATTCTGCTAATAACCATTACGCCGTCAAAAAGGGCCTGATTAACCCTAATTCTTAATCAGCTCAGTTAAGGGCTTTTTCTTTTTTCTTCTCACTGAAAGGAGATTAGCAACGCCGAATTGAATTCATAAAAAGATTGGTTAAGGGAAAGAAATTGGAAATGAGGTGTCATGGCCTGAAGAACCTTCTTTCTTTGCTGATGTATGAAGCGTGATGGATTATTTCCAAATCAGCTTTGGTGGAGGAGCCAATCCTTCCACTATTTTGCTAATCGTTTGTGTGCACTATAGTCGCTGAAATAAGGCAGCAAGAATATAAAGATTTGCCAGAAACTCTCTCGCCAATATACACGCGTGGGCCCGGGAGTTATTACTGTCTGTACTGAAGCCGCCAACAGGGATGTTATCTCCCTAATGAATATCCTAAGCACAGGCAGTTTGATTTTTTTTCTTAACTTTGCTTTGGCTGGAGGAGGAAATGAGACGAGGCTCCTTCCCTGAAGAGTCCATCCCTGAAAATATTATTACCCGTCACATCAAAAGCGTTATTTACTGATGCAAGCAGGCCTCCACACCTGCACTGCATTCGCTAAAAATACAATTTAACGTCTAAAAAAAAAGGGACGGCTTGTAGACGGGCTCTTTAAAAAACACTTGGGGGGGCCTGAGTCACAGGCCGGCGACGAGAGGGGAGTCGGCCTGTTTTTAATGCAGCGCGGCGGCCGTCTCGTCGCCCCATTCTCTCATCCACAGCCCACAGGAAACTCCCTCCAGCCTGATAAGGAACAGATCAAACCCCCCCCCCCCCCCTCCCCCCTACTGTTCCCAGCTCCTGCAGTGTTAAAAGTAACAATACAATACAGTAGTATTAGACTTTTAATACATTTAAAGTCTGATGCCTTCAGTCAGAATAGGGCAAACCTACCTCAGGATACTTTAAAAGCCATGTTTTGAATGAAAGAATGAAGCTTAATTAATTTTATATTCAGTAAAATGTCCAGTACATATTTATATTTTAGTGAGAGATCTTTTGATGCAGTGCCCCGGGCTTCCCTTTTAGTATATGAGCACAGTGAGAGCCCTAAGATTCCCATCAAGAAGGGAAACCACGATAAAGTGCCACCTATGGTGTGCTTCCAGTAGTTGAAACAGAAGAAAGGGCCACTCAAGTGGACGAAACAGGATGAAGTGCCCCCTAAGGTCTCCTTCAAGTAGAAGAAGCATGACACGAAGTTCCCTCTGGGTTCCAGAAGGAAGTCACGGCGAGGTTGGTTGCTCTATGGATAGATACATCATGCTCTCCAAGTGGGAACAACACAATGAAATGTATTCTTGGATTGATGAAGCCTATAGAGGCTGTGCTCTAAAGAGAAAATTCATCATTTCATGACCCTCTGACAGCATGAATCCGCCACTGGGAGCCTTCATTGACTGGTTGGTGATGTGTTGCATGACGGAAACTCAGCGATGAGACCGAATCTGTCTGATAGAATGAATGCATGTGATGTGTGTGTGTGTGTGTGTGTGTGTGTGTGGGGGCTAACCCTATCCTGGGGAGCTTTATCCATCATTATGTGGAAGAGACTAATTGTTGCCAATATCCCTCTCTGCTCTTCTAGTCCATTCATTTCCCCCGTAATAGTTTCTACCACGTAGCCTACTGTAAAGATTGATACAGGCCGCCTCCATTAACAATCAATTCCAGTCTGGTCTCTGCTGCAGCAGGGCGGGCCGAGGGGGGGGCTTGGTCTGCTGATCCGAAAAATCAGTTTGGACTTTCGGTCTGTGCTGAATCAAATGTTTGAAATAAGTTTACTTTCAGCACTCGGACCAGTGCGTGGGACGAGTGTCTGTTAACGCCGCGTGGGCAGAGGCAGGGTCACTGGGTGCATGGTATACTCGCTAAACGGAATTCATACTGCCTCTGTTTCGTCTTGTGGTTCTCACACAAACCATTTATCTACGCATTGATTTCGCCCCCCCCCTCCCCCTCACACAAACCCACACCTAACCATGCGCTTGTATCCGTCAGGCGTGCTGCGGGTCAACGGGATGCACATTTACACATCCGGGGACGTGGAGGCCGTCAACGGGACGGACGTGCGTCTGAAGTGCACCTTCCAGAGCTCGTCGTCCATCAACGCCGATGCCGTCATCATCTCCTGGAGCTTCAGGCCCCTCAAACCGGGCAGAGAAGAGTCGGTGAGTGTGCGAGTATGTGTGTGTGTGTTTGCCAACCACCATCATTGTGTCACGGAGCATCCACCCACTCAGCCAAGTGAGTCAGGAGTCGGTGAGTCATCCAGCTCTCCCTGTGGAGAGTGTGTGTGTGTGTGCAGCAGGGCGGGTTCAATTTATGCTCCTTCTTTCCCTGTGTTTTTAAAAATACCTTCCTTCTCCAGAACCAGTTTTGGCATTTGATTTTCCCACCCCTGTCGATTTCCCGCTCTCAGGTGTTCCACTACCAGCGGCTGCGGCCCTATCCTCCGTTGGAGGGAATATTCCGCAAGCGCGTGAGTTGGGCCGGCGACGTCATGGGACGCGACGCCTCCATCGTCATTCAGCAGGTCAAGTTCATCTACAACGGCACCTACGTCTGCCAGGTGAAGAATCCGCCGGATGTCCACGGCTCGGTGGGAGAGATTCGACTGCGCGTCGTTACCACAGGTCGGACCCCAGTTTTATCCTCTGTCTGAAAACATCATTTCAAATCTTGTGTTCGTTTAGAGCAGTGGTTCTCAACTTGTCTGGCTCCGGGACCCACCTTTTTACCCCTTAACGACGTACTGCATTTTTTTTTCGTGCAATGCCCCGCGACCCACTACAAACGGGTCCGCGACCCACTAGTGGGTCGGGACCCACCAGTTGAGAAACACTGGTTTAGAGCATTGCTGCATCGTGATAGAAAAATCGGCCAACGTTCCGTACGTATTGAATTATAAAATAAAATGTTGTTGCAATAAAAATCAAATTAGTTATTGTGATTATAAATGTTACATTTCTGTGAGACTCAATTAGAAATCTCAAGCAGATCTTCCCATTTCATACATTCTATACTGTAAAAAAAACTAAAAAACTAAAAAGAAGGCCAAAACACTGGCAGCAGCAGCTGCCACCAAAAACGGTAAAATAAGGTAAAATAACTTTTTTCAAATGAAGTGCGAAAAAGCATAAATTTACAGAAATTTTCCCCTAACAATTTTACATAGAAACACATTTATTTTATAGATGTTTCCTGAAGTATTACGTCAATATTAGCATAATACTTACTTTCACAGTGAACTGTTAATTTACCAATAATATCTTTATTTTACAGAGGTTTGCACATAATTTTAAAAAACCATAAAAATAGGATCTTTTTTACAGTGTACTTTCTTACGTAACGATGCTAATGCAACGCTGATGTCTAGCTGTATTAATGTTATCCTTGGTAACCATAACAGTCACTTTATTCAAACCCACAGTCTTCAGTTATTGGGAGACATCTTCTCAGAATATCCAAAACCAATCCGGCAGATGTTGAGATACTTCAAAGCGTAAGTGAAAAACGTCAGAGAACAAGCACAAATGTGAGGGAGTGAAGGGGTGACGTTCCATATTCCAATATCCTGTGTTTTTAAAGAACACAAAGAAATACTGTGAGAGAAAATTCAAACCACTTTTGTCTTTGACTACACAAAGGCCGGCTCTGTTTGTTTCCGCACAGCTCAAATGCAACGGCGTTACCATAGTTACGCTCTAACCCTTTCAGGGGAAGGTGCCCAACTGCGAGATAAAAAAAGACACACGACACAACCGCTCCGTGTGTCTCGTCGGTGTCAACTCGCTCAACCACGTCGGGAAAAAACGAGAACGCGCATTTGCATCGCGAATGATGGACTTTATTTACATTTCAGTGCTTTGACTACCGAAAGCGCGGCGGCACCTGATGACACGGTCCACATTTCTGCTTCGTACCGGGGGGCCTCCAGACCCTGTGAAATCAGTGAAATGTTCAAATCAATACCAGTGAGGCCTGCTCACTCCTTCCCGTGTCTCCTCCTCCTCCTCCTCCACCTCCTCCTCCTCCCACAGCGTCCTTCTCCGATCTCCTCCTCCTGGCGCTGGCCGTCGGGGGCGGCATCGCCGCCGTTGTCCTCCTCCTCCTCGTCATCCTGTCCTGCAGGCGGTGCAGGAAGAGGGCACGGGAGCAGCGCGAGGGCAACGAGGAGGCCCCCCGCAAGGAGAGGAAAGACCCCACGGCGTGGTAAGACGGAGGGGGGACACAGAGAGAGAGAGACAGCAGGAGGCGGAGGAGCGGCGGCGAGAGAGGAACCCCCCCCCCCCAGGGAGACACGACGCGCTCCCTTCTCTCTCGGCCCTTCGTCCTACCGGGACGTTTCACTTCCTGCTTCCTGCTTCCACTTCCTAAAACCTGGGCCGTAGACGATGGGCAGCTGATATAAAATAAGAGAGTGCCTTTTCGTGTAGGAAGCCGTTAAATTCCAGAACGTACGCTAGACCGTTGTTTAGCTCTTTATCACATCACCATGTGCCTTCCTCTTCTGGATAGAAACCCCTCCGTTATCAGTTCATCTTCGCCCGGTTCAGCTAAAAAAAAAAAACATTTCCTGTTGAGAGCGAAACAATGAGGCAGGTCGGTGACGTTTACTACCCTGCGAAAATATCCCAAACCCCCACCATGCAGCACAAGCCGCATGGCGGAAACTGGATGGGCAGCTTCCTGTCGTCTATTGAAATGTGCGTTTGTTTAATTGCCAGATGATAGACTACGAAACCACGTTCACATATGTGATCGGTATCGATCAACCCCTCATTTCAGCGGTTCCATATCAGCTCTCAGCTCCGACGTCCTTCTACATTTCTGTTTTGTTTCACTGCTGCATTTTCTCTGAGATTCCGTGGTGTCATTTTGGCTGATCCTGAGGATCCTGAAGGATCAAGGTGCTATCACGTGATCTGAACCTGATGGAGAGCACTTGTTGAAAACTGATTTTTCACACACTACTTTTGTAAAAAAAAAAAAAAAAGACATTTGGTTGGTAGCTTTTGGTTAATTAAGACATGCATTGTTAATTTCCTCGACAAAGTGGCAAATCTTTTTAACAAGTAGCTTCTCTTTATTTTTTTTTGGTGTTCTGGGCACGTGGGACTTCTTTGTTTCAATCTTGGGTTTTCAGATCCGTTACCGTCACAACTGTGCTGCAAAACTGCGTCTCACACTCCAAAAGCCGAGCTGAGAACTTTTGATTCATTCAAACTCCAAAAAAACGAATCACCGAAAAACTCACACACACGGATGGAAAATGTTTGTCGCCCAATCAGGTGCAGACGGATCCACAGAGATGTTGAAACCTGAGTCACTCTAACCCGTTGTTCCTGCTGCTGTGTTCGTGTCGTCTTTGTCCTGTCCTCATCCGTATGTGCACATGCACGCCCACGCGTCATTCATGCCTGTGTCATGCATGTATTCATGTCACGCCCTGGGAGTGTGTCCGTGTGTGTGTGTGTGTGTGTGTTGCGTCACCCTCTCCCTCCTCCCCCCCCCCCCTCCCTCCTTCCTCCGTGTGTGTCCCAGCCACCCGTCGAGGGCCGTCCACCTGTATCTGTCAGAGACCTCCGTGGAGATCGACAGTTCCGACGGCATGATCTCAGACGCCAGCACCAAAAGGGCGAGCTCCTCGGAGGACGAGGGCCGGAGCACGGACGAACTGGAGGACGTAGGGACAGGCAGGGAGACGGAAATGACCGCCAGGAGGCCTGTCGGTGCAGAGGGCGGGGTGAAAAGGGCGCCGGTTCGACCCGGAGGCCCCAAAAACCCCAAAGAAAGTTATATTCAAAGATTAGAGCGACGGGAGGTCAAGCCGTCGTAGGCACGAGTCCACGCCGTGTCCACGCGAAGGACGTGGCGTCGGAGAAGAAGGGCGTGATAGTCCTGGTCGCAGGCTACAGTGCGCTCGCGGAAGGGGGGGGGGAGTGGTGAGATCATGGTCCACGGCGACCCGTCGGGATCTCGTCAAGTGTTTTGAGGTTGCAACTTTTAAACTGGATTTGGTGGGAACGGAGAAGTGGTTTTCCGCCGCCGTGACGCGTCTCTGGTTGGCGTCAACAACCCAGGCGGTGCATTCAGGCACAACTCCGACTCCGAAAGCATTTTTACTTCCAGCTTTAGGCTTACGGGGGCTCGTGTCACATCGGATTGCTCGGATGAAAAAAAAAAAGCATAACCATGATCTTCTTAAGCCCAAATTCTTGATATTGAACGTATGCACAAACCTTGTGGCAAACAGGTCAGATCTGAAAACCCTTTGATTGCAAAATGTCCCTTTTATCTTTCCGTGCGTCTGTGAATGCATCGCGTCTACTAACAAGTGATTGTAACACCGGCCTTTTCTCCTTTTGTCCTTGTGTTGTAATACTGAACAATGTGTGTATAGTCTCTATAGACTTTTTTCTATTTTTCTGTTATAGGATAATACCAGAAGTATTTTATAACGTTGTTTAAAATGCCACTGTGTGTGTTTGCCGTAGAGCTGTTTTGTCCATGAAAGACTTTTGAATAAAACTGCCTTTAAATATGTACCACATTGGGTCAAGTACATTTCCACTACACACAGGTGTCTGGGCAGACGCGATAACTCGGCCCATGAATAATCAAACGTGAGATTTGAGAGCTCATCTATTATGTAACGGGAGAATGTTACTATCCATCGTTTATTATGCACCATTATCTTCGATGCCATCCCTCCAGTTGTGTGCTTATGTTCCGTCTGCACAGCTCTTCACTTGTTTACCTGTAACCGTTTCAGAAGGGAATCAGTGGTTAATTCACAACATGGCGGCCTGTGTGACTGCTGGCCTGTTTACTGGATCAGAGTGTTCGTGACTATGAATACGTTACTTGTGTTACACATCTGTGTGTGTGTGTGTGTGTGTGTGTGTGTGCTGATCAAAGTCTATTCCTGAGGGAGTAGCTTTGGTTACTGACTGACAGACCTAAATTGTGCGTGTGTGTGTGTGTGTGCGTGTGTTTAGAACACTAAAAGCAGGGAAAGAGTCAGTTTATCTAAGATAAATAGTGACATGTTGTAGTGGAGAAAGCCAGCTAGTAATGAACTGATTCAACATCAGTGGTGCTTCTGGATCAGCTGATACCATCGGACCGTCTGTGAGTTACTCCCACAGAGCACAAGGCATCGCAAGTGTGGAAACAAGCACGTTTCAGGTTCATTACGGCGTGCTAAAGGGACCAGAATGCAATGCGACACACACACAGGGCACGGACACAACAACATCCCCAGTTCATGCTCGCTCTCTGGGGTTCGCTGAAGAAAAAAAAGGTCGATATAAGGCGAGCTGAGCAGAAATGAGCTCCTCCTGCCCCTTTACCTAAAAGAAAAACAAAACAAAAAAAAAAACAGCAGAATGCGGCAACCGGACGGATTCCTCTCCTTTTCTGCTCCGACTTGCCCGATGTCTCGCAGGGCGACGTGAGGCGAGCTCCTGGGAGGGTTGATCTCAAACACGCATGAGTCATTTAATAAGCCATTCTCTGGCCTCAGTGCGTTTATTACTGCGACGCGCAAACGACATGGCACACATCACTGCTCCGTCTCTCTCTCTCTGTGTCTGTTGCTTCATCTCTCTCCCTTTTATTGTCCGTGTGCTGCATTCCACACTCTTGGACGGGTTGTACCTGGCACACCGATGCGGAGAGGCCCTCAAATTCCTTTGGCACAAGCTAACACACACACACACACACACACACACACATGCACGCTCAACCTCACGGACTGTACGACTGGACTGTCGCGCTGTGACTTACGCCCCCACACCCCCCCCCCACATGTGCATTTATACACAGTGGAGTTATTAATCCATTCCATTCAAAAAGGTTGGGAGTCAGCTTTTCTGAGTCGGGCCTCCCTGAGTGATGCTGTTACAGTGAGGAAAAAAAAGAGTCTGCATTACACCTCATCAACCACTCAGCACAGCGCGTATGAGAGGATGAGAAGACGGACCGGCTCCCACGTCTAAAATGAGCTTTTTGTCGGTCCGCTCCAGCGCTGACAACAGAAGAACGGGCCTCTTGTTGGACCGGAGTCGCCCAGAAGACCGGCCAGATGGAACTGAGAGGACTTCAGCTGAAACTGAGACCACTACTACTGTATTCACACACACAACGCACAACACAATGCAAGGATGTGTGTCCGGGTGCACCCATGAGAGGCATTCCACCCGCTCATCAGACAAAAAGAGGGGAAATCTCCGGGGACTGTTATGCCGGACGATTTAGTCGCACACAATACATGTGGATTGCACAAGTCCTGAAAGCTGTTACCTCTGCATTTACAACAAGGAACAGGCTTTGTTCCCTCCAACCCTGTGCGGGAAATGTTACACAATATTCTCAAGAGATGCAATACAAACACTGTGTGTGTGTGTGTGTGTGTGTGTGTGTGTGTGTGTGTGTGAAACTGGCAAAGCGAACTGGAGCTTGGATGTGAGACATGAACACATGAGTGCAGCCAGGTGTGTGTGGGGGGGGGGGGGGTCACGAGGGAGGGGTGATGCAACCTGTCTATGAGGAAATATATTGACTTTCAGACACACACATCGTTTTAGCCAAACGTCACCTTTGTTATGCCTGAAACTCACCGCTGCTCGAATCCATTATTCACACACTGTTTGCAGCTGATTAGAAGTACGTTTTTGCATTAATTTTCATTTTATCGTATGGCAACCCTCACTTGAGGCAGCCTTGAGGCACGGGCTGCTCTTTAATTTTTAATCAAGTTAGGTAGCAGTTTCTTTAACACGCGTTTTCCTCACACTCATTAATTCTACATTAGATTAGTTTTTGCATTAGGATTGTTTGTTTAGAAATAGTTTTTATATGCTTAACGGCACATAACGCATAGGCGGCAGCTCTGGAAAACACCGATTACATCCGCAGAATGCAGACAGAACGCATCTGAGGGGAGCAGGACTTCGGGGGAACCGGACGACGCTGCTCTCCTTCAGAACCCCTCCGATGGGAAATCTCCGTTGTCCCTCGGGATGGAGGAAACGCTGCAGGCTCACCAGATGGATGCAGAGATGCAACCGACAGCCGGGCCCATATAAAGGCACGCGTAAACTTCAGAAGGACTCTGTATATATACATGCGGTGCAGAGATAAAACATGACAGCAGCCCCCCCCCGATCCAGCAAAGGCTTCTCCCATTGGACATGATTACGGCGGTTAAGAGATGGGAGACAGGGATACGCGTGTAAGTGGCAAAGAGGAGTCCCACCGGAGCATCAGCCCCCCCCCCGGCCTCCAAACGAAGGGGTCATATGAGGAGAGAGCCCAACAAGGTGCTACGAAATGTAAACCATTTACTTTGGGTTTTGTTATATTTTTTCCTTTTCGCAAAATGTACCAAAACACTGGCACTTGGCTGTACTGTAATAAAGAATAATTATGAATATATACAAATAAACCAATTTGGATTGACAGCAAATTGACTACGTCCCTTTCTTAACAGTTAGTTAAATCCCTTCATAAAAGAACTACAGTATTATTTTTTATTCATGGTATTAATAATAATAATAATTTTAATTTGATTACATTCAACAAGTAGTGCATTTTAAAACGTGGGAGCCGTTTAAAGTGTTGTATCACGTGATTTCCGCGGTGAGACGCCTCGCCCCGCCCCGCCCTCCACTTCCTGATACACCTGTTTGTCAGGTAGGACCGTGCGCGCGCCACGGAGGCACCTCGAGTCATGGCCGGATAGAGAAGCTTTCCGACGCTTTGACGCGACTTGGGACATAGTATTTTTTTTGTTTGTGGGGGGGTGAGGTTCAAGGGTAGGGGTGGCAGGGGGGGTGGGAGTGATATTTTTCATGCGAGGAAACCCGTTTCCACAACTTAGAAATGCGTGGAGCGCGTCGGGTGATCGGCGTCGTGTGGCCGTGCCTGCTGGCCCTGTTCGGTAAGTAAACACAGGCCTCAGGCCACCGGTTCCGACCGGAGAGAAACCGGAGCTCTGTCACCGGGACGTACCGGCGAATCACCGGTTAGTGGTGTCCGTGAGAGGGGCTCACGTATACGGCTCCGCCCCGGATGGGTGCTGCCTGGTGCTTAGCCAGGTGCTAACAGGTGCTAACAGGTGTGCGCGCACAAGTGTTACGGGCTTATGTAACCCGGTAGTAAAGTAAACACCAGTAAGTCAAGCATATAGAACACATCATGGTTATGAAAAGGTTTCTTTTTGGATAAAACCAAATGAACAAAAACATTTGTTTACCCTGTTATTCAAAAAATGAACCTTAATGGTCATATCAAAGCATCAATTGTCATGATTATAGTGCTTTTGATGTTAAACTCCAAACCCCTCCTGGACACTTTAAAAAAGTGCTACACGTTCAGTCCATTAAAGATTGAAATGTGTTTAGAACGGGTCAAAATGTCCCATGTAAACGTCTCCTCTGATGCTCGGCTCGCCGTTGAAGGAGGGGTCGTGTCTCCTGGCGTGGAGCCACCGCCGAGGCCCTTTTGGCAGATTACACAAACGTGTCTGTGAACGTCAGCCACTGCCAACGCGGTGACGGCTGCCAGGTGTCTCCGGCACAGCGGGGACAACAAAATGCGTGTCGTCGTGGTCTGGATCACGCTTGTATTTTGGGGGAACGTTGTCTGCCAGGGCCCCCCCCCTTCGCTTCTCTAGAAGACACGGCTCCCTTCACGCCGTCGACTCCCTCAACCCATAGACGTTCTTTTGGTGTCTGATGGAAGAACGTGGTGTCGGTCTGAGATCGTTTCACAAGTGATCACCGCTTCATCCGCGGATTAAAAAAATAAATAAAAGGGGAGTTTGAGGCTTTTTGGCTTTGAAATGTAAGACCGTTGTATTTTATGCCCAATGAATGTCACAAATGGGGTGTGGATATGACACTAAAGCCGTTTTTCACGCTATAACAACGTTAAAGGAGGGATTCTAATGACTTGTGATCAAACAGCAGTCCACAGCTTCTATTTATTCAGTGAAATAGCCCGATATCGACCAGTTGGGTCGGTACAATGGAACGAATATTCTGTGATTTGAAGGATAAAGGGGCGGGGGGGGTGAATACATCTTGGCCGTGGACACATTGTCGCACACCAGCTGCCCTGGTTGTGTCGTGAACTCCTCTAGAAACACAGGCTTCTTTCTCAAAGGAAGCTGCCGGTGTTCGGCTCTCGTTCGCTGGGTGCGACCTTCAGGAATAATTGTCCGGCCTCCCCCCCCCCCCGGCGGTAGGAATCAGGCGATAAGTAGCCCCCCGCCCCCCCATGAGAGTTTCTCTCGGTTCGCTCTGGAGGAATCCGCTGAGCGGACACTTTTGTGTCCCCCGCAGTGTGCCATCGGGTTTGTTCATTCATTAGTGATCCTCCAGTAACAGAGTAAAATTCACCCACTGCCCCCCCCCACCCCCCCCCCCCCCCCCCCCCCCCCCCCCCCCCCCCCCCCCACCCCCCCCCCCTCCCCCACAGCACCTTCCCTGGTCTCCTCCATCTCCGTGAATACACCGGCAGAGCTCCACGCGTCCACAGGGGACACCGTCTCGCTGTCCTGCACCTTCACGTCCACCAGCACGCCGACCAGCAAGATGAGGGTCGACTGGTCCTACAGGCCGCAGAGCGGAGGCACTCCGGGCTCGGTGAGTGGACGCTGCTTTTTTTTTTTTTTTTGATGATGATGATGATGAAGAAATGGGTTCAGTCATTAAAACGCAATTAAACCATCACTGATCCCCGTTGGGTTCAAATTGTATTAGTTATTTAGATTAGGTTCCTTTTATGTGACCCTCCCTCTGTGCGATCCGGCTGCTTTATTTGCATTCTCCATCAGTCTGACTCAACCCCCCCCGCCCCCCCCCGAGGTAACGTCCGGTAACGTCCGGCCTTCTTGGCCCCTTTTCCAGAGAGGCCACTCTCGCGCCTGGTCAGCTCCCACTAATTCCCCCCCCCCCCCCCGTCTTCCTCTGCGGTCGATCCCGTGGTCTTGTTCCAAGTGCACTCGGCTTTCGGTTTTTTGGCCGCATCGCTCACGATAGTTCCATTTGTTCCCGAGGACCGGCATCATGTAATTGCGTTTGGACCACGGGAAGCCGCGGCGTGGTCGCCCCGCTGCAACCCACCGCGTGCTTTCCTTCCCTACAGGGAGCACTCCGAGCTAAGTGGGAGCTAATGTCCTGCGGGGCCGCGGCGTTACGGAGTGCTGCTGGTTTAGTCCTTAAGATGCAGAGGGTGGAGAAGAGGAGGAGGAGGAGGAGGGGGGGGGGGAGCAGCACTTGGTTCGGATTGCGTGGGTGTTTAGCAGATAGCTTGGTATCACTCCACAAAGCGGGTTTATTAGTGCATAAAGGAGGAGGTGATGCCTCGTGGAAAGTCTCTCGGCCTCAACCAGCCGGTTCTCTTCATCACAAAGGAAATATGTGTTTGGCAGTAACTTGACGGGGGGGGGGGGGGGGGGGAGTTTTTTTTCATTTTCTACTCCTCAACCTTCATCTACTTTCCATCCACTTTCATTACCAGTCGCGGCGCGTCGATTGGCCCCCGCGCGCCCAGTCGTACATCACACGCACCGTGAATGATCATGTGACAAAAAGCGCCAGCAGGAAAAATATGGTTTTGCTGCCAAAGCTTTAGTGTCAATCTGAATTGCTGCAGTGCTTCAGTGACTTGCATAATTAACTCAGTCCTGAGGGGAATCATCATCATCATTATATATTATTTTTTTAGGCCGCCGTAGAGACGCTGAATGTTCAGGAGGAGATTAGCGAAAGGAGCAGTTGGCGATCTGAACTTTTCAGAATATGGTTTTAAAAAGATCATTTAAAAGTGCTGAGTCATTGGCTGCGTCTGTCTCATTCAGTTGTAGAATGGCGAGACGTTTCTCGTGACTTTAAAGGGATCATTGGGTCTAATGTCTCCAGTCTCTCTTGTGTAATCAGGGACTCTCGTGTAGTTCGGGCTTTGCCAAGTCCAACGATGAGCCAGGCCTAAGATGAGTCTCCACGCAAAGCCATAACACTCTTATCAGTGTCTGGTGTCTGTGCTTCAGCCTTTTTATAAGCCTCGCGGCTCCAGAATAACCCCAAATATCAGACTCTCTTGGATCTTGACCTTGGATCACCGGAGCTCATTATTTACGTGCAGCACAGACTTTATTCCTTTTATACGAAGAAAAAAAATCTTCTGGCACGCTGTTTTTATTTCAAACTTTTTTTTAAATTAGGGTAACTTCTTGCCGTGGACATTTTTTTGAGGACCACCTTCCCAAATATAAGAAAAAGCATTAAAAAAAAAATAGACCGGTCAGCTTTAATGACCGGAAGAAACGATAAATCAAAGTTTAAAGTGTGTTTAAAGGGTCACAGCTTTTGATTTTATCCTGCAATTTTTTTTTTCAAAAACCTACTATTTCATTATCTTAAAATTTAAGGAGGGTTACCAGCAAGAGTGCGCTAAAAACCCGGCTAGCAGCACAAGCTCCTAAGCTAAGCTAAGCTAAGCTAAACTAAGCTGCAAGAAATCCCTCAAGTCAGCAGCACTGACACTTCCCCGGAAAAAAATATATAAGAATTTCTGTTGTAGTCCCGTACCCCGTTTTGACCATTTTTTGACCCACTTTAATAAAAAAAAAGAAATCGACCTGCAGTAGTTCTACGTGCAGTTTTTCTTTCCTTTCACACCATTCATAAATGCACCAGTGCTCCTGGGTCAGTACCTCTTTCACTAAAACACAAGACGTAATGCAGCACGCCAACAACATGTGGACAATGGAGAGAAAAGATGAAAGCGTATTTATCCTTTCATATTTTCCTCTTCGTGATTGTACGTCCAAGTCTTAACCACAAGCTACACCCTGACCATCTACACACACACACACACACACACACACACACACACACACACACACACACACACACACACACACACACACACACACACAGCAGACCAACGCTCAGAACGTCACCATGTGGAGAGTTTTCCATCCGAAATGTTAAATGCAACAAATCCCGCGGCGCTTCATTCGGGATTCTATTCATGTTCCTCCGTACCGAAGCGAACAGGCAGCGCCGGAAGAGAATGTCCCGCCGCCATCTGTCCCGCCGCCTGCTGCTCAGACGCTTTCCCCTCGGCGGGAAAATCAGGAGCTCCATTTGGGAGGGCTGATGATGATGATGATGATGATGATGTTGATGATGATTCTTATCGCGTGTGGGTGCTTTTTTCACAAACTAAACGCGCTCCCTCCCCCCCCCCCCAGCTGTTCCACTTCTCCTCTCGGGCGTTCCCCCCCCCCGACGGTCAGTTCCTGGGTCGCATCCAGTGGCGGGGGGTCCCGGCGCGCGGGGACGCGTCCATCGCCCTGGTCAACGCCACGCTGAGCGATAACGGGACCTACACCTGCTCCGTCAGGAACCCGCCCGACGTCCACGGGTCGCCCACCTCGCACACGGTGCTCACCGTCACGCCCCGAGGTAAGACGCCGCGTGCGGCTCCTGCGTAAAGCCTCGCAAGCGGGCCTGTTGGCGTGTGCCTGATGACCCCATGACCTGCTTCCCACCCTCCCCCCTCCCCCTCCCCCCTCCAGTGGCCAGCGTTCGCTTCTCCGACGTGGCGGTCCTCCTGGCGCTGGTCCTTCTCCCCTCGACCCTCATCACCTTCGTCCTGATTGGACGGATGCTCTGCCCCAGGAAGCGGAGCGACCAATCGAAGGGTTACAGGTCGCCCATAGAGGTCACGGAGGGGTGAGTGGGCTTTGATGGTTACAAGTGTGCAGTTCAAGGGCCTTGGAAGGCGCTGCGCTGTGAATCAGCGAGCAGTCGGGTACTTGATCTGTAATTACCTGGTTTACAGGCGTGTTTTTAGTGTAGCGGTTGCTTCCTGTGGTTTGCTGTTGTTCGCTCATTTGACTGATGCCGTACACCAGAATATAAATGTTGGACCAAGCCGTGCTGCTCTGTAGTGCGTGATTAACAGATGGCATTAACAGCATTGACAGGATTATAGCGTGTGTACATTTCTAAAATTAACAAGTGTTTCATTTTGTGGAAAATGCTCATTTGCTTTCTTACCAAAGGGTTGGATTAGACCGACCGCAGCAAAATGCTCAGAATACGTAGCTTAGCATGAAGACTGGTCAAGGGATACGTGGATTTAACATGTTGATTGTTAACACCCATCTCCAGCTGTTATGCTAAGCTAAACTAGCTGCTGGCTTGAGGAAATTTAGTGAATTTGCCAATTTGCTAACTGTTCTTTTGATTTTAAATGGCGTTTATAATTCTAGCTGATGTGAAGTAAAGTGTCAAAATGTAACGGGCATCTGTGTGATTGTGTGCTTGTCGCCATCGCTGACCGGCCTTTCTGTCGCACAGAGAGGAGTATGGTGCCAAAGCCAAGAGGGCCGCGTGCTGCGACCTATACATGATGGTACAGTTCACAGCGCTTCTCTTTACATCACCCCATGAATAACCTTTAATAAGACCGTGTCTGCCGGATCCATTTCACGTCTCATTTTACTTTTAGTTATGACATAATGATTTTTCCATTGTTGTTGTTTTGTGGCTATTTGTGTGTGTGTGTGTGTGTTTGTTTGTGAGACTCTCCGGTTTTCTGGTCTGTCCAGGACTCGGAGGATGAAGACGGGTATTACGACCTGAAAAAGAGGCCTCCTGTGGACGAGGGGTACGCCGAGTCTCAGTGCTAGAGACCCCCTGCTGGCCGGGAGCCGTAACTGCACGCGGCGCCTCACCAGTGGGAGGTGTGCCCTGTGAGCCTTCTTTGCCACTTTCCCCGGACACTCGGGTGGGGGTTTACTTTTGGGGCGGAGCGCCTTTTGGAACGGTAACTTGGGAATTCTGCATCGCCGGCATTTACATTCCCACCACTCGTTGTGTAAATCATTTAAACGAAAAACCTGTTGACAGGCAGCTCCTGAATTGTGCCAGAGGTCTTAATTTCTACATTTTTACAGCTTGTAGTCTTGATGAGATGTTATCCGTTTATTCTGTACAGGTAAGCTGAGCCTCCACCTGCAAACAAAACACACAGATGAGCGCAGTGTGTGTTTCTATATCCTGATGCTTTGTGTCACTTTCTTTGTGCAAAAGAGCCGCGTGTGTTTTTGTCTTAATTTATTGCCTGTGTCCTAGTGGAGAAACTGCCGATGCCTTGTGTTGCGTCGCAGTGGAACATTTCTGTTATATTCTTATTATTTTGGACAGAAAACATTTTGAACATAGTACTTTTCATGCCGTATGTTGTACATACAGTACATTTCCTTTCAGTATCCTGTCATTATTTCCAATGTCACTTTGCTTCTCGGCGTGTTGGATGTCTGAGTTTGGATGCGGTGTTTCACGGGTGAAGTTGTTTTAGATGCGCTTTCATTATATTCTAATATAGTATTTTGGCCAAAATGAATAGTTCAGGATCAGATTCTTCTGGCTTTGTGATGGATGATCAGGATTTTGTTCATAATGTTGCTTCAAGCTGAAGTTAATAAAGATTCTTTGCACCTCTGAGAGCGAAGCTTGTAGCGCGTTGCCACCCTTTTCTCTCCTGCTTTCTCTCTCTCTCTCTCTCTCTCTCTCTTTGTTCGTCCTTTTTGCGCCATTCATCAACTCTCTGGAATATTCCCTTGAAGCTGGTCGGGTCAGGCCGACGTCTCAGAGCGCCGCTCGCGAGCTTCTGAAGCGTCTGCTTCCACCAAGGCAGTCGTTGGGGCTCTCGAGACGTGAAAGAAAACGACTAATTAAAAAAACAAAACAAAACAAATGAACCACACTGTGTGGACGCCGAGTCCTCGTTCTGTCTCATTCCGCTCCTCGCTGCTCCACTCGTGCCCTCTGGGTTTCAATAATTCACACACTGCTATGGCGAAAGCAGCAGCAGCAGCATCATCATCATCATCATCATTCCTGCTTCATCTGAACTACCATGGCAACCGCTTACTCACGTCAGACAAATACTGGCGTTTATGACCAAGGTAAATGTTCAAAGCATGGACGACCCTTGATGTACTCGAGGGATCAGCATTCCACGGGATCCATGCGGGTTGATTATGGTACTTTGCGTCATCGTGTGGATTTGTGGTCCAAAGCGGAGATGTTGGGCTTCGTTTTGGCCTCAATGAAAAGCTGCTTTTCTTCCCCCAACGTGGCTGAATGAAAACGGATCGGCCGTGTGACTGTTTACCAGCTGATTGTTTGCTCCGAACGTCGTCTTGAGTTTAGCCATAACATCATCATGATGATGTATCGCTTGGCGCTGCGGTAATACCAGCGTGGAGAAGAAAAAAAAGGCCTCACGCGGTAACCTTTTGCGTTTCAGAAACAGATGATTACGCACCGTGTTACATTTTTCCTTCCTCTTCCGCAGACGTTTCGGGGTTTGATCTTTGCACTAATGAGCTCTTTTAAAACCTCGATGGGTGATACATTTCACGACAGATACAGCAGATCCGCGTTGTATGTCTTTGATGTTCCCTCAATTATTTGCACAGACTGAAAAGACGACATTAGCTTTTGACCCGTTGGAAAAAAGCCTTGTGTATATTTGCAAATGTTGCCGACGTGTTTGTTTTTGTTTTCTCACACGCTGCCGTCTTTCTGGGTACAATCCTAACCTCCACTTTTCTTTTCTACGTCCTCATAACAGACAACGAGGGTCACGCTACATCTTTTTTTTTTTTTTTTTTTTCAGCTTCTACTCTAATAGTTCAAGATAATTTGCAGTTATTAGATTGCGTGTGAATCTCATCTTTCTTCCCCCGGATACGGTGACCTTTCTTCGCTGCAAATGAGGAACTTCTATCACTGCCGCGTTTAAAAAGGACAGAATACGGTTTATGTCCAACGCTACAAGCCACCGCTGAGCAAGCCGTACTTTTGAAAAACAGGGATTTCTTCTGAACTCCTATATTTTTTTTTTTTTATTCTAAAAAAAGAAATAAAACAGAACAAAATGAGTAATGTGACCTTTTGACCTGCAGGATGTTGACCTTACTTTGTTCAGCGTAAGGACAACACACGTGTCCAGGGTGCAATGCTTGTTTTACACTCTGCTTTATTTAAATACAAATAGTTTACAGAAACTCAAACGTGGGCTTAGACGATGACGTCACGGCGTCGGTCCCACGAGGGGAAACTTCTTTTTTTTTTTTAAGAGCTGAGTAATAAATGAGGCTGGAATTGACGCTTCGTCAGTGGAGTGAAGCCGCTGTGACATCATCGGTCTCTGTGACATCAACGCTCTCTGTGGTCAGCAGTGGAATCGGCAGGTTAACGGAAACCATCAGGTGACGTCGGAATGCCAGGAAGGAGGCATCAGTTTGTGGGTATATGATTGTGTCCCTAGTGAGAGAAGTTAAGAGATTGAATACTGGATGTTTTTGTGTTGCTGTAAACATTTTCATTCATGTACAGCAAATACTTAATGGAAATAGAGAAAATCCCTTTTGATGAACCAAATGAAATATATCAGCAACAAAACATTATTCTGTGCAGACCCATGTCCCTCAAAACCTCTACATGACCTCTCAAGAAATGGTGAAAGTAGTCGGGGGGGTTAAAACCAGGGCTCAAGATGTCACGTTTCAATTATTTGATTTTCAAATACATATCATCAAAGTTGACAAAAACCAGTAAATAATCTCATTGGAGAATCACTATCTTTTGGCTTTTTATTTCACCAAAAGAAAGACTAAATAAAGTAATAGATTACTACAATTGTTGCCTTGACTAATCAGTTCATAGTAAAATCCTAATTCATTCACATAATCCTCCCTCTCGTCAGCCGATGTGTGACAGTAACGCAGCGGTGGCGATGACCACCGGGAAGGCATGTGGAACGATCCTGTAAGAGGGAAGAATAGCGCGCAGCACAACACCTAAGAGCCCCACCCCTCCCCCCCCGTCCTCCTCCCTCCTCCCCCCCCCCCCATCCATCCATCCATCCCTCTTTCTTGTCTCTCCTCCTGTACTCCATCCATCCTCGTTGTGTCTGTAGCATCTGCTGGGGCTCGCCAGTGTCGGAGCGGGGGCGGGGGACTTTTCTGTCACCTGTGTGTGTGTGTGTGCGCGTTGTGAAATACACACACAGAGTGTGGGTGTTTGCATGAGCATGCGCCTGCGAGCCTCACTGTACCGTAATGGTTCTGATGCATGCGTTGTGCCCCGCTCATTAAACCACACTGTGGGAGAAATAAAAGGGGGGGGGGGGGGCCGTTTTGCCACACCCGGACCGCTCTCTTCCTCCTCCTCATCCTCTCATCCCTTTCTCTCCCTCCCTCTCTCTCTCTCTCTCCCTCCTTCCATCCCTGTCTTTTCCTCCATCCTTTCTCTCTCTTTCCTCCTCCTTCTCTGCTCTGCTAGTCTATCTGCTGGTGTTTCCATGAGAACAGAGCGCACTGGGTATGGGTGGGTGGGGGGGTGGCGTGTCCTAAGAGCACAGTCTGTGTGTGTGTGTGTGTGTGTGTGTGCATGCGTGCATGCGATCATCGCTGCTCTCTTTCACACGTCTCTCCTGGCAGGCTGACTCTCTGCAGGCCGGGCCAGAAAAACATGCCTTTGGCATCGCCGAGGCAATTTGTACGCAGAGACGATCAGAGCGTGTGGGACACATGCGAGGGGGGGGGGGGGGGGGGCTGGGCGTCCTCTTTCCTTATTAAAGAAACAATGTGTGGACGGGGAGGCGATTAAACAGAGGGAGGGAGGGAGGGAGGGGGGGGAAGCAAATAAAGATGTTAGCAGAGAGAATTTGAAGGCATCCAAGTCAGTCATTAGGCAGGAGTCTTTTTTTAGGGTGGGGCCGCAGCTTTTGCTGGAACCAGGCTGGAAGAGAGGAAGAGGAAGAGGAGGAGGGTGGGAAGATGTAGAAGAGAGGACTGCTGATCTGAAAGAGGAAGGAGGTGGAGGAGGGGGGGGGGGGGCACTTCATCACTGAGCGGGAGGAGGAGGAGAAAGAGAGGGGGGGGGATAGAGTGAAGAGAAGAGAAGAGGGGAGGAGAGAAGGGAGGGGTTTAAAGGGTGGGCTTGAAGTCATTGTCAGAGAGAGAGAGAGAGAGGGGGGGGGAGAGAGAGAGCGAGGTGTGCCCAGGCAGACTGACTGAAGAGCGCGTGTGTGGAACTAGGATGAGTAAATGCACCGGGCGGCTTAGCTGTTGATACAGCCAGAGAGAGAGAGAGAGAGAGAGAGAGGGAGTGTGTGCACGAAAGTGGGAGAGAGCACACGCAAGCGAGAGAGAGCGAGAGAGGGCGAGAGAGAAGAAGTGAAAGGGAGGAAAAAAGGGGAAGAAAGAAGCAGAGAAGAGAAAAGGGAGGATACAACAACTGCAACCATGCTGTGCTGCATAAGAAGAACCAAACCGGTAAAACGCTCTCATTTACTTGGTCTCCGTGTGCGTCTCGATCCGCGCGTGACGAAAACGATGCATTCAAACTGTGAACTGTGTGACCGTCGCTTTGTACCCGAACCCCGGCTGCTGCTCGAGGGGAGATCAGAGGAAGCGTGGGTGTAATTTGCTTTGACTCGGGGAGGAGGGGGGGCCTCGAATTGTCCTTTACGGCAGTGGCTCCGCGGAGCCCAGACACGCCTTTACAGCCAATGTGATTACCCCCCCCATGAATGGATGCCTCGCAGACCTCACGCTGTGGAGAGAGACTCCGGCCCGGCGGCCCCCTCGTATCGACCATGCACTTGGAAAAAAAAAGTGAAAGATTAAAAGGGAGGCACTTGATAGATTATTGTATCGTGTCTCCTGAAAATCCTCCCCGGAGCTCCAGGTGAACTCCACCTGTTCTACACGAGACCTCAAGCAGGACGTGGGTTCGTTTCTTTTGTACTTGTTACTTGAGCAGAATCGGGCAACACGGGAAAGTAAATTTCCACAGAGAGAGGAGAAAGAAAAAAAAAAAAAAAAAAGGGTGGGGCGGGGCACCATCATGTCAGGGGCCCCTCGGGGGAATCCAATGTGAACAAATGAGACTAAATGGATTATCACAGCCCTCCAGATTCACAAGTGTACGCAGTCAATTGATGGGACGGTGAAGTGTGCACTCATTTAATAGGGGGGTGGGGGGGGGGTGAAGGGGTATTTAAAATAACCCATGGTTACAGCAGGGACAACCTAAAAAAAACAACAAAAAAAACAGAGGGTCTTGTGTGGAGCCGGGCGGGTCTGGAGAACCCAAACGGTGCTTCATTCTGAATTCCAGCAGCCATCACGGTGGTGTATCTCCGACCGATGGAGATCTTTAGATCTTATCACAATGTGCTTCCTCAAACGTTATCTGGGATGAGTTTATAATGAACTGTGACACGAAGGGAGGGAGGGAGAAAGACTCGCCGGTACAGAGACATGCGGGATGCAGGGAGGCATGCGTCGGGGTTGGAGTGTAGCCGGTGCACATGGAGGTAGATGGAGGGAGGGGGTTGGCGGGAGGAGGTTGGGGGGGGGGGTATATGTACGCAAAAGGAGGCGTAGATCGAAAGGCGACCCGGCCGGCAGAGAGATATGGAGGTTGAAGAAAAAAAAAAGGCAGGGAGGTGTCAAGGTGTGGGGGGAAGGGGGGGGGGAGTAGGGAGAAGCATGGAGGGAACTGGATGCTGGCGACCACCGGCAGGGAATGAGGTGGTGATGGTGGTGGTGGTGATGTAGTAGCCGGCGTGATGACGGTTGGAGGAGGTGAGCAGGCGCAGAAGGAGGAGCGAGAGCCGGCACGCTGCAGCCATGTGGGTGAGGCCAAGTCATCAGACGGGCTCCGAGGTGCCATCGTGTGTGTGTGTGTGTGTGTGTGTGGGGGGGGGGGCAATGTCTCCGCGCTGGGAGTGGCTTCCAGCACTTCCTCAAGGTCTAGTAGATGTTTCCTTTCAATGACCAACTTCTCCGAAAGGTTCCATCTTCAACTCTTTCTCCACTGTCGGGACTCAAAATCCCGCCCTCCCCCGTTCCTCCCCCGGTCCTCCTCCCCGTCCCCGAATCCGGCTCCACGCCCACCTTCGTCTCGCGTCAAAAGAATCAGCCACTAAAAAAGCACCTTCACCCGACGCTTGGCTTCAGCCAAAGCACCACAACCAGCCCCCCCCCCCGGCTCTTTCCCCATCCTCGGCCATCTGGGAGATTCAGCGGCGATGGTGGAAGCCTTTGTTTCAGAGAGTCCGTGTGATTGAATCAAAAGGCCGCTCCGGAGGACGCGGTGGCGCTGGCGGCGGATCATCTTTTCCCCGGGCCGGCATTACAAAAAATAATAAAAAACCCCAGTACCTCCTTTAACATCACTGATCAATTCCCCGTCAAAGAAGAAGGGGGGGAGAGAGAGAGAGAGAAAGAGAGAGAGCGAGAGAGCGGGGGATGTGACAGTCACCACCTGAGCCGCCCCTCCTCCTCCTCCTCCTCTCCTCATCTGCAGAAGATAGCTGGCTAAAAGGGTGTGGTGCTGTGCTCCGTGTGTGTGTGTGTGTGTGTGTGTGTGTGTGTGTGTGTGTGTGTGTGTGTGTGTGTGTGTGTGTGTGTGTGTGTGTGTGTGTGTGTGTGTGTGTGTGTGTGTGTGTGTGTGTGTGTGTGTGTGTGTGTGTGTGTGTGTGTGTGTGTGTGAGAGAGTGGGTGGGTAGCAGTTGAGCGCAGTGAGTAAAGACAGCAGAGACCCAGAGGAGGAGATGCAGATACTCAGCAGCTCGTCTCGGCTCTTCGGTGTCTGGCTGCTTTCTGCGGGGGGAGCAGGCGGCCATTGAAATGGTGCCGGAGGTTTTTTTTTTGCAGGAGCGAGGTGTCATTGGCAGAAAGTCTAATTTGATCTGGTGGTTTTACGAGTCGTTCGTTTCATTTGAATTGGACGATGCAAATATAATAATGACGTGGATGGGGAGATCCAGCTGCTGGACCTTCTTCCGTCCATCATTATAAACGCGCATATTACCTGTGGCAGAAAATCGATCCACAGCTGAGCGGAGCGGCGAGATGAAAAGGGAGTCTGGTTCTGTGGTACCCCAACCCTCATACCCCCCCCCCCCCCCCCCCCCGCTCCAACATGTCTTTTCCCCATTTCCGTACCGCTCCACTCCCCCCCCCCCCGGAAACAATTCCCTAATGGCCCAGGCAATGAGGCGCTGGGAAGGTGGCGGATTGTTACTGCGTGTCACCGTTGGGGGATGGTGTGTGTGTGTGTGTGTGTGTGTGTGTGTGTGTGTGTGTGTGTGTGTGTGTGTGTGTGTGTGTGTGTGTGTGTGTGTGTGTGTGTGTGTGTGTGTGTGTGTGTGTGTGTGTGCGCGCGCGTGCGTATGTGTGG
The DNA here is from genome assembly GCF_949316345.1 of Pungitius pungitius. Lineage (NCBI taxonomy): Eukaryota > Metazoa > Chordata > Actinopteri > Perciformes > Gasterosteidae > Pungitius > Pungitius pungitius. The sequence goes on from NC_084902.1 coordinate 2,780,655, forward strand.
CTTGGCTATGGATCCGCCGGATGAGCCATTGACTCTCGGGTGTGGTTCTCACGGCAGCCGATTGCCCACCCAAGGACGGAGGCAGACGGGAGGAGGGGGGAGGAGGGGGGGGGGGGGGGGGGGGTGGAGCGCAGGCTGCAGCTGTAGTAGACACATCCGGCCTTCTGATGGAGCACGAATCACACTTTATTCATTCATTTATTACCTTTACGGGCGGGAAAAGGCAAGAGCCTTTGTCCCGTATGTGGGGACGTGGGGACATTTGTCCCCCCCACACACAGTGGACTGTTGTATACAGCGGGGTTTTCATAACACTTCTGTAATTGCACGATTGCACAATCTGTTTTACAAACATTGCTTTCATCCCTTAATATTCCGCTTTAATAAAAAAAAACAGTTCAAAGTGGGTAACATAGTGTATCCATGGCGACCAGAAAGACCACTTTTTGGAGGGGGGGGGGATAACTGCGAGCTCATTTTAATAATATATTTGATTAACCTGACAAAGCAAATATGTTCCCGCGCTGCAGATTAATGAAGGAAGCGTTTGAACGGGAAGGTGTCGTGGTGGGAGGACTCAAAGGGAGTCTACCTCGTGGTCCTCTGCACCTTTGGGGAGGCGCCGCCGTGTTTATGAATGAATGAGTGAATGAAAATGTGTGCCGCACAGACGCCCCGCAGTCGGGTGCGTGACCAGGGTTCGCTTAACAGTCAAGAAATGCGCTTGGATGAAGGCCGATTTGAATGAACGCTGCCCAAAGGCGCACCGCTCCTCGCAGCCTGACACGGCGGCCATGACGGGTCTACTGGGCTCGGAGGTAGAACCGCGTGGTCCGTGGATCAGAAAGTCACAGCGCAGCAGGTTTTTTGGAGGGCGACGCACGCCGACAAGTCTCAATAATGCAATCGATGACGCCATAAATGTGGTAAAACTGTGATGGTGATCTTTTCTTCACCCCGGCTATGAGATCACCGGGCACTCTGCATTTTATTACATTTGCCTCTAAAGTGAATGATAAACTCCCCGTTCCAACAATGATGTCACCCCCCCCCCCCCCTCCCCCGCCCCCCAATTCCCAGACACCCTCATCCATTGCCATGCCTTTCGCTCTCTGTCTGACTCACTGTTTGCAGCCAGGAATTCATTCTATTTAGCGTTAAGTGCTCAGGCCATTTTTTTTTTGGAAAGGGGGGGAGGGGGGGGGGGGGCAATTTTAAGTACCGATGAGATCATTTAAAGTAAAAGCCCAATGAGACACCAGAGACCTGCATATCATTAATAGCAGAAGGATGTAGCGATGATGCTTTGTCCATCCATTCCAATAGCAGGATGAAAGTTTATTTCCATAATTAACACCGGATCGTTTTAAAAGCCATAAATCAGTGTATTTGAGGCGTGGCGCAAAGCCTCAGGGCAGCACTATCAGATTGAATTTTGCTTTTTACTATCACATTGCACAAAATTGCTCCAGGAAGATGGAGCCTCTATTAAAAAAAAGAAGAAAAAAAAACTGCAGGAAGGCCCCCGGGGGGGCAGGATTTACGCCCTGGACCCTGGGGACCCGTGAATAGAGGTGGAGGAGGTGAAGCAAACCAACACCGCTGCACCTTGGCCTCCGCTCCAATATTGGACTGACACACCCTGACCCTGAAAAAGAAAATGTTGGTTCCCCCCCCCCCCCCCCCCTCTGGCTCCTAAATCATGTCTCGCGGATGCGATCCCTCACACAGGCGCCCGTCCAAGACAAAACCCGTAACAGCGGCGCCACGTCACGGGAAACCCCCCCCCCCCCGCTCCAGCTCGATTAAAGGAGAGTGAACGCGGACCACCAGCATTGATGCATATAACCCCCGTGACCCCCCCCCCCCCCTTCCCTCCCCGTCCTGATTGCCCCGCCTGATTTACGAGTCGCCGCCGCCGCTGCCCCTGAGGGGGTCAGGTGCGCTGCCCCAATCAGGGTGACTATAAAAAAAAAGTCTTTCATAGCACCGAAACCAGCAAGACAGCGCTGTGATGAGTTAGCACTCTGGTTGCCGGGGTAACCGTCGATGGTCGGGAGGGGTGCGGCAGAGTGGATGCTGAGGAGATTCGTTCCCTAGCAGCCAGGAGACGGAGCCAACGGGGGGGGGAAAAAAAAGCTCCCGCACCGAGAGGATGGAGGCTCGGCTCGTTATTTTGAAGGAGGGGGGGTGGAGAGGGGGGGGGGGACGTTTTGCATGCTTTTTTACCCGTTACAATTCTGAAGATATAATTAGCGGCGAATCCAGGGGACATTTATGAATGCCGTGGAGAATTTATTAATCTAAGTTTAATTATTCACTAAATCCATTTCAGAGCTATTATCAAGAGGACAATATCAGCTTTATTTCCTTATTAAAAAAAAAAACCCTGCAATAACGTCTTAGTCCTTTAGTGAATCTGACGGGGAGACAATTCTGATTATTTTATTCACATTGACACTAAATCACCTCTTTCCTGCAAATGAAATCCATTGTGTTGCCAAATAAACCCGTGGATCCAGACAAGAGCCGCTCGGAAGGACCAAACCACAGATTCCACTGTTTTCACACCCTCATCATTCGGCTCACTGATGATGCACTGCCTGCATGGTCCTTGACCAGTTTATGTTTGCTTCACGTTGCTTATTCATATTAATTTTTTGGTGCACATGTTGAGCCTTTGATTCCCTGAGCTTTGGAGCTTGTTTACCTTGTTTACCTTGATTTGTTTTGCCTGTTCATTTTGAATGTACTGATTCATTTTTGTTTGCCACTTTCAGTGCCCATCATTCATTTCTTTATTTCATTTGATTTCTTTTCATTAGATTTATATGACTCATAGCGCAACCCACTATTTGATGGACAGCTATGGACCCGGTTACAGAAGGTAAAAGCATGGAACCCCTTTCAATATTACATTGTGCCCTCTCCTGTTCTTAACCCTTTCCCTCATCCAGTCCTGCACCTTTTCTCGATTCTAAACCAGTCCTCAAACCCTGACCCAGCTTTTCCCAAATTTAAAATTCTCTGGTAATGAATAGCGGTACATAAACAACAATAACTAATAAACCCTCTGACATAGCATATTCTTATGTCCTCTTCTGACTTCTGTCCATTCAATAAATGCCAAATTGTTTCTTTGGGATGCTCATTCCCGGAGCTACATGCTAGTCTTTAGCGTAGCAACCGGTACTTTCCCTCATTGGTTTCCAGTGGCCCCGCCTGTTAGCGTACGGTTGATGGTGATTTTTTTTTTTTCTTCCTTTTTTCCCGGCTACCAGGTGGAGAAGAATGAGGATGCGGACCAGAAGATTGAACAGGATGGGACCCCCAACAAACCCGAGGACAAGGCCCACAAGGCTGCCACGAAAATACAGGCCAGCTTCCGTGGACACATAACTCGGAAAAAGATGAAAGACGGAGATGAAGAGAAGGAGGGAGATAGCCCTGCTGCTGCCGAGGAGGCGACAGACGGAGGGGAGGAGGCTAAGAAAGCGGAGGGAGAGGAGGCACCCGCAAAGGGGGAGGAAGCTGCGGGAGAGAAGGCCAAGAAGAAGGAGGAGGAGACGAGCCAAGCCAAAAGCCCCGTGGCAGACAAGCCGGCCAACTCTCCGGCAGCTGCCGCGGCCTCTCCCGTAGGCGCCGCCCCGGCCGCGGCTCCCGCTGCGGCCTCCCCCGTGGTCGCCGCGGCGCCCGCCGAGCCCCCGAAAGAGGAGCCAAAGGCGGAGGAGAAAGTCGAGGAGAAGCCCAAAGAGGTGGAGGCCCCGGCGGCGGCGGCGGCGGCAGCGGCAGCTAAGAGTCCCACCGCAGCCACAGCTGAGGAGAAGAAGAAGAAGGAGGAGGAGGAGAGCGAAGAGAAGAAGGAGCCCCGACAAGCCGACGTGCCTGCCGCTGTCAGCCCGACAGCCGAGAAGGAGGAGCCTAACCAAACAAAAGATAAACAAGGTATGCAGACTTGCCAACAGTCAAAACCCCGTTACATGCACACGGACACACGCCAGTTACAGAAAGTCCAATCGGATGGAGCTGGGAAGCTAGATGTCGACATGCAGCTGGTGGAGGAGGGGGGGGGGGGCAAATATGATCCCAAATATACTCACCTACCAGGAAGCAATTACTTACTTACTTATTCCCTCACATTTTTTTTTTTTTTTTTAGTAAGCTCCAGCACCTGGCAGGCCCTGCAGGAAATGACTGCGTGTAAAGTCTTTGGGGTTTTAGGATCTTTTGGCAGCGCTCCACCGCTCACAGGTTCACACAGACACGGCTCAGTGTTACACGAAGACAGCCGTACGCTGGAAAGCCCTCACTAAAGAGGCAGGGATCGGGTTTTCGGCAGGATGAGAGCTGGTGTTAAGGAGCCAGCTTGCCTTTGTTTGCTCAATAGAAAAAAATAAAAAAAGCCTCACGATTTATGAGTCACGAACACCTTACGAGATGGGGGATCTCATTTAATGATGGATGACTCCATTAAAATCCTCTTCACACATCACATCGGGTCACAAATATTTGATAACATCTTAGCTGAACGGAGGCGCCCCCCCCCCCCCCCCCCGATATCAGCACGTAGATTTGGGTCGACCTGAGAAAGAAGCAAAAGGCCACAGTGACATTCTGACATTGATGAAACGGTAAAGTCAGTGTTTCTGGTCCAGCGCCTCTCAGACTGGGTCAGTCAGGTACTCAGTGGAGCGCGGGGGGGGGGGGGGGGGGGGGGTGAGGCAGGAAACACACACCGGCTGGAGAACTACACTGAAACTAGGTCACCTAGGCAGGCGATGTCTCCCCGTTGTCATAGTTACCACCTCGGTGGGATGGCTGCCCTTGCACGGGGAATAACAGGTGCTCTGATTTTGATGAATGATTAATGGACCCTAGTGGTCACGGCTCGCCGTGGGGAAGCACGTCACACACACACACACACACCAACAATACAACAACCGCTCGTTTCGAATCAACCGGGAGCCACAATCTGCTGCAAATTAATATTCAGAGTTATTTCACTTTGTTAAAGAGGAAGGTGCAATAGCTGGCCATCCCCTAAACTAAAGATGCCGGGCAATTTCCCTTGTGATCTAAATGTACATTTATTATTTAACTAACACCCAAAGGAAGAATACGCTAAATATGAGCTAAAACGCACCCCTTAAAGTGGATGAAATGCATCTGAAGTGCTGATCGGGCAGCGGTCGATGGCCCCGGATCCCCAGACCTTTGGCCCTGTTTGTTTTCCCGCCTCTCACTTGCGTACGCGGCGCCATTTGAGACGGCGCCGGTGTCACAATGACACGAACGGGTCGCTTCCCCTCGTCGTCACGCAGTCCGAGCGGCTGCAGAGGAACGTGTGCAAAAGAGGTCATTTACCTTTGAACCAGACGTCCCGCAGTCTGTCCTGGTCACACACACACACACACACACACACACACACACGCTCACACACACACACACACGTGCTCACACATTAGCACGAGCGCTAACGCAGACAGGATTGCTCCACTCCTTTGTCTCTCTGCCTGCCCTGCCCACACACACACACACACACACATGCACTCAGTCTCCCCCCCCCCCCAATGTCCTGTGAAATGATGTCATCTTTTTATGGGTCCTCTTTCTATTAAATGAGATCATCATGGTATGAGATCACTCAAGGGCTCTTGCATGAAAAAGCTTACACAATGGAATAAAATCGACTAAAGGAAAGAGTTCTATTTTACATTTGATTTTCTCAGATTAATAATTCATATGCAGCAAATTTCATAAACATCATTTTGAAAAACAAAGAACAACAAAATGAAGCTTTGGCTCGATAATGCTCATCAAACACCCGTCACGGGGGAACATCAAACCGCATTCAATGCGACGGGCTGCGATGCTCCATTAGCAGCACTCTGCTGCTTTATTATTTACACGTTGGGGGCCCATGTCCCGACTGACGGGCGCTCCGTTTTAGTGGAGTCGACGTCCTGTGAACAACGCGGATGCGTGTGTTTCTTCAAGCTTTCCTTGTGCGTGCCTCTTGCTTTTTGAATGTCACCATTTAATTCTGAAAACCAAGTAAAAAAGTATTTTTAACATCTGACGTGTGAAAGCTTTGATGCTCCGTGTGTCAGAAGAGCTTTATCATTCCTCCTCTCTCTGCGGTCTAATTTACTCTCCCCCCCCCCCCCCCCGCCCCCCCCTCCCTCCACCCAGATGCCGCGGAGGAGTCTAAAGCGGAGGAGGCCGCTCCGGCAGATGCGGCGGCCGAGGGCACCGAGTCCAAGGACGACTAATGAGGCATCGGTCCGACCTTAAGAAGAAGCAGAATTAAGAGTATGACGAATATCACAAAAATCTAAAAAAGGTTGCTCTCGGGCCTTCGCCACAGGAAGGCCGCCCGTTTCTGTTTGTTTGTCATTTTTTGTGTGGCAATGATTTACTCGTGTTGGGGGAGTTTCCAGCGTTACGTTTTGTGGCTCAAGCTAATACTGCGAGGAAGTGATGATGATGATGATGATGGTGGTGGTTATGAAAAATAGGAACATTTTTCTCTCCACGATGAAGATGTTGATGGTTGTTGATTAATAAAAATGATTGTTACCCTGATTATGATGATGATGAGGAGGAGGAGGAGGATTGGATTTGATCTCCACTCTCTAATGTAAGTGGATCAGTGGTGGAATGAAGGCTCCCAACTGGATATTTTACACATTTAAAATGCATTGTGAATGCGCCACACTTATATATGCATTTCAATGCACTTTATCTAAACACACTTTGCAAATGAAATCTGTGCACACACACACACACACACAAACAACAGGCCGTTTTTTGAAGATGCAACTCCAGGCGACACGGCGGCTGGAGGAAAGAATGTACGATTAAAACGTGTGACACTTCCAGTTGGGCAGCTTCATCCTGCACACACAACCCCCCCATAGGACAGGACTATGATCCCCCCCCTCCTCTATTATGCTCGAGTCCCTCCAGCTCGGGTTTACGCCCCTTTGACAAACATTTACTGTAAAGGACCTTTTTGCCATTTAAATGACATACGCATATAATAAACTACAGGTGTCAGCTATAGTTTTGGGTGTAACTGGCTCCAACATCACTTTTTGTGTTCTGACAACCAAACGCTGGAAGAGTAGCATGAACCATCGAACCAGATGCATGATGGGAACTCTCCCTCTGAGAGGAACTCTTTCGCAGTCACAAAAACTTAAGAGGTGTGGCGGCTTCTTTTTTGATGTCTTTGGTGTTGTTATGACAGTTTATATGAATTGGAAAAATACGGATTATTAAACAAAAAAAATGCACTGATGTTACGCAAAAAAAAAAGGAGAAAAAAAAGGAAAAAGAAAAATCAAACAAACGCGAAAAGAAAAAGTTACTTTTCACATGTTCCAGTGAGTGCAATGTCCAGTTTCAACCTTATCCAGGAGTTCAAACTTGTGAGAAAAAAGTATGAAAAAATAAAGATGGTTTCAATGTCTGTTTTCAAAATAAAGCAAATGTGCCAATTACCACCATAAACTGTTGAGTTTGTATAAAGTATATTTATTCACTTTCTTGTGTTGTTAGAAGTGCAGATTGGAGGCGCCTTTGATGAAGGGTTTAATCTTCTTCATTTTCTCCCTCCAACTCAGACAGGAAGTGATTACCTGCATTTTTCCCCAAAGTAAAATCACTTGTGTAGACCTAATGATGATGTCACTCCCAAAGCTTAATGCTTCAGACTTTAAATACTCGGGTACAGAATGAAAAACATCACATAAGCACGGGCCACACGTGCCTTTTTTGTATCTGAGAAACCGGTCCAGATGTTTCATCCCGTCCACTTTTGCACCAGCAACGAGTTCAAATGTGACCCGACGAGGTTTTAAAAAACACCAGAACGAAGGTCTGGGACTTGAAGGCAAACTGAACGCTGCTTTTTAGACAAACAAGATGACTTTTTATACTTGACAAAACATTCATTTTAAGCTTGTCATATTATACAGTTACTTTTGTTTTGCTTTTCGCGACATACTATAATATCGCTATTTTTCACACAAAAACACTTCTCTGATCTTTGAGTTGAGTCCAACGATTTTGTTTGTCATATTATAAATTACGTTTTATTTAGACTTTCTAGAATAATACAGGAACATTTTAACATAATTTCCTCTCCTTTACTTTGTTTGGATACTACATTATACTGTAACATACTTTCTGTTGACATACCATACTATTTGTTTTTCAAACTTAATTTCAGCCTTTTTAATTATGTTTTGACATATTAGAACTTTTTCTTTACTCAAATTAAATGTAATATGCCACTGGTCCTCTATTTTCAAAACTCTGTTTCCTAATACGAGCACTTATACAACTTATCAACAATCCACTATTTTTTGTCACATAGAACCAATAAGTGTTTTGCCATACTGCAATATAACTTTACGGAAACCTTATAAACATCTTTTAACACAACTTTTCAATGAATGTTTTGATTTTCTTTACCAGGACTTTGGTTGATCAAAACATAGCGTCCTGTACAACACCTAAAAGATCAATTTTATTTGTTTCCTGCTAAATGAGCTTATACTTTGACTTTTTAAAATACAATATAATTATTTGAACCATTACTACACACCATTACTGTTTACATTATTCCAAGATGTTAAGCTGAACTTTGTTGCAAATAAAAAATGAAACATTTCCTAGAAAAAACGTCTTTGCAGAGCCTCCATGAACCTGGTTTTGCTCGCCATCCTTTTTTCCAGCTTACCGTTGCCAGGGAGACGCCGCCTGTTCACACCCAGAGTCCCCGGGGAGAATCACGTGTCCATCTCCCTTCAGCACCGCAGGCGCGTTATTTGGTTTGCGGTGACATCTTGTGGTGAAACGAGGTACTGCAGCTGGCATCAGTGAAAAGGAATGTGCCACATTGTGTGCAATGACCTTTGAACTTCAGCTTGGCGATGAGGAAAATACAACAATACATATATAACATTTTATTTGCATGTTACATGATGAACACAGTTGTCTCATTTAAGATTTAGTGCGTTCCAAATTGTACCCCCCCCCCTCCCCTCCAAAAAAACGTTATTTCTACTGTGCATTTCAATTCACATTCAAATACAGAACACTGGATTCAAACAATCTCATTTTGTGTAGTGAACACTTTCTCATTTCCCTTCTTTACATATAATTTGTTTGAAGACCTTCATAAAGTAAGTAAACCAAAGGCTGTATAATAATCTCCATCCCACAAAGGGAAGAGTCACATCTGCTGCTTACATCTTTAAAAGTTGTATAAACACGATCTTATGGAATCAGCGACTTTACGTCTTTCTAGTGTAGAAACATCAGGCTGTATTCGCACACACACGCGCACACACACACACACACACAAAAAAGCCGGTTCTCTACAGTGGAGCGATGCAGATGTTTAGAGCTCAATAGTAAACTAGAAGCTGTATCTACAGTCCTCACTAGATAGGCTGATACAGAGGAGGGGGGGAGGGGGGGATCCTCTGTGGATGAGACGGAGCTCCATGGCTTTTACACAAGTGTCCTTAGTGTCCGTCAGAGGTTCCCGGCTGCGTTTTAACCTGCGCGGACACACCTGGACACACCTGGACGGCCACATCGGTTCGCTCGGGAATCGCCTCGACGGTAGAAAGCTCCAACGATGGCCGCGGCGACACTGTGGCGTCCTGGGAAAAGGAGGTTCTAAGCAGGTTCAAATACACGGCGTGGGACCCTGCTCAGGTGTCCTCTCTAAAGAAACTCTTAGTTTGTCTCAGAGCTTTGCACCGCCCTGAGGATGTTTTTTTTTTTCTTTCTTTCATTGCGACACACACACACACACACACACAGTGAGCAGTGAGACACACAAACAGAACCTGTAGCACGGACCACACAGCATGCAAACGGATCGTGAAGAACTATTCACCTCTTTCTACTGGTCGCTGAAAAGCTAAAAAGCGTCTGCGGGAAACACCAAACGCGGTAGAAAAACACCAGGAGGCAAGTAAATCCACGTTAAAGTGGACAAAGCAGAGTTGTTCAGTCGTAGAAACCCCCCCCCCCCCCCCCAAAAAAGCATGTATAAGACGATGATTCGTTGGATCATGAGACGTCGTTTGTGGGTCCACCGACGTGTCCACGCAGCTGAAGCATTCACCATGAAAAACCAGCTGGGGGAACTTCTTTAATGCAACACCGGGATGACATTCATTACACGTGGGGTTTTTACAGCGCCCGGTCGCTATGGAGACGAGGAGGCGGGGGGGGGGGCACCTGTCGACGGAGGTCGCGGCCGCGACCATTATTCTGTCACGTTCGGCAACCGCCTTCTCTCCGTCCGTCTTCTTCTTCTTCTTTGACCAAACATACACAGATGTAGCATTCGCTGAGCCGCGGGAGGCGTCATGTGATGGCGTCATGTGATGGCGTCATGTGACGGCGTCGGCGCGCGGTGGCCGCCTTGGTTTACCTGCCGCTCGCGTATTGAACTCCAAAGCCAAGCTGAATGTAATATTCCATCCTCTACAACACAATGTCAGCCACTTGTATCGTCCCAACAATGAGAGCCGCACAAAACTATTCTTCTTTTTAGGCTTTTTAAAAAAAAAAACGCCCTTTTCTAGCGAGCTTGTCGAGATCCGCTAATTAACAGTTTTCTACCCTATTCAGAAACACGGACACGTCAAATCAAAGAGGTAAAGACAGAAAATAAATCAACCTCAATATCAATATATTATGAATTTCATATTAAAACACACACAAACTTCTTCATTCATTGGCGTCGTACATTTATATCCAAATTCCAGCAGAATAGAATAAAGACGCTAAAACCAGCAGCTCGTCCCGGCGCTACAGCGGCGCCGCTGGTGGTCACTTGGAGGAAAAGCGGGATTGGTTTGGAACAAAGGCGATGGGACTAAAGCCTAGTTTACGCTCCTGCGTTTTTCAGAGAAGCGACGCAAACCTCACGCAGCCCCGCAGCGCTGTGATTGGTCGGCTGAATACATCCAAGCACCTTTTCTTCTTCCGCTGACATATTTGTGCTGTATTTTCCTCCATAACTTTGTTCATCCCCCCCTCCGGCAAACCGGAGGCCTTACAGTCCGCCAATGACGGGTCGTATCCGTGGTCACATTTACGGATTTCTTTTTCCGACAAAAGCTTGTTTTAATCATGGCGGAATCACGCTACGAAACCGGAAATGTGAGACTCGGGAGAGGATGCAGTTAGCGGACCAATCACAGCCTTAACGAGGCATAAACTAGGCTTAAGATGCACGTGTGTCTCCTCCCCCCCCCACCCCCCAAACACGTGCCAGCTTCCTCGTCATCTGGTGAGTGGCTGCGGCGTGCAGGAACTACTTTATTGATCGGAGGGATATCACATTACAGTAATTTCCCTTTTTATTTCTTAACGTTTTTTATAGTTTCTGGATATTTGGCAGGTGCATTGCGTGTTATTCATTAATGCACTCGTTAAACACTCTGAAAAATCTACAATTAAGTTAACAATAATGCATCTGTGTGAGTAAGAAGAAGCACATCTTTTTGTCTTCAGTAGTTACACACACACACACACACACACACACACACACACACACACACACACACACACACACACACACACACACACACACACACACACACACACACACACACGTATGATTGTTGGCATCCCTGTGAGCCGGTGCCTCTGCTTTCCCATGAAAATACGACGGATCTCAAACCCCAACCCCGACCCAGAAGACACAATATATCAGAAATAACAACAAAGTAGGGAGCAATAAGGATGTCGGTCAGTTGGAGACAAGGAGGGAGAAGGGGAAAGAAGGCCTGGGGTGGGGGGGAGAAGAGGAGGAGGAGGGCAGCGGTATTAACACTTGAAGAAAAGGCAGGCGAAGCAGACCAGCAGGAGCCACAGTGATTGAGACGCGGGGGCGGAGCCGTTGATGTCTCGGCCCGTCCCGGGTCCTGTACAGAGAGACAGAGAGAGACACAGAGACACAGAGAGAGAGAGACACAGAGACACACACAGAGAGAGAGAGAGAGAGAGAGAGAGAGAGGAACCACCATTGGTTTCTTTGGTTTGACACTTGAGTGATACCAGTATAGCAGACTTTGAGGAGTGTTTGGTGACACCTGGTGGTCGTGTCATGCCACTGCCTCCCTTGCTGTGATTGAAGCCCAATGCACGTACACACATGGGAAATGTAGCATGAGCATCATTATGTATTTAAAGTAATAAAAGTACTCTTTGAATGATTTTGATTGGACCTTTGGAAGCTGTACTTTGTGGGGGTCTCTGTTTAGGCCGTGATCTTTGCCCCGTGTGGCAGTGAGGTGCTTTACTCACTGTAGAGGAACACGCTGGCATTCTGGACGCCGAGTCGGTTGGAGGCCACGCAGGTGTAGTTCCCATAATCCTCTTCGGTGACGTTGGCCACCATGAGAATGGTATTGGTGCCGATGATCTGGATATTGACGCCTTGGGCGCTGGACAGCCTGGAGACGAGAGGCCGACAGAAGAGAGTCAATTATTATAAGCAAATTGAAAAAGTAATGAAAATCGGGGGTCATCAATCCAGAAGGGAGTGTGTTACTTAATGACACATTTGTTTTTAAAGTGAAACACTGAAGATCACCAAATTTAAATTCATTAAGAAGCATTTAACAACAACCATTTAAAATGAATGTCCACGTCCGGGTGAAGGCATCGACCCAGGTGCCCACATGGATCATAACCCCCCAGTGATGGTTGGGCTTGTGGTGCAGAGGTTGTGACGCTTGATCTGGATTCGGCCTCTTGGGACAGTTTTGAAACCAGTTTGCAGAAATGCAAACACTTGTAAACATGGATAAACACAGTCAAATATTAGATTAAAATCTGTCTGTATGTTTACTGCCAGTTGGTTTTTATTTAGTTTGACTAAACGTTCCTCAAACTTCACTCCCGGAGTTTTTACCGACCACCGAACTTCTGCCAATCAATCACGTCGGCCCTTGAAGCTCCAACCGGCTCTATTTGCTGACTCGGTCCGTTTCACCCGGGCAGCGAAACAGTTCCTTACATCATCGCAACCAAATAAAACCCTTCAAAAACGACACGGCGCTCATAATGCATTCTGCTCGTTCTGAGCGGATCGAGAGGCTCCGGTTCATCCGAGGTGCCTCAACTTAATCCTGCTTAAGTCCGGGTAACGTGGAGAGCGCAAATTGGAAAGCGCGGGGGGGAGTTTGTGCTGACACATGCGCGACTGATAGGAAGCATTAACATAAAAAAAGGGAAGCGCACGTCATGGCGCAGCAGAATTTGCCCCCACTGGGAAGCGGGGACTCGATGAAGTGCTGAGGTCCTTCCTATAGGGACAGCGCAGTGTGTGTGTGTGTGTGTGTGTGTGTGTGTGTGTGTGTGTGTCTCCCCTTCGGCGATAAGACCAGCTGCAGACGCATTCTTCACCGTTAAAAAAGGCTCTTCCTGCCCAGAGGCCCGGATGGAAGAAATCAGCTGTCTTTATTTCCAGATTAGTAGCAGGAGAACAAACTGAAGAGGTGATAGAACATGTTGCACCGTGGAGCCGTGGTCTCCTGCTGCTTTCTGCATTCATGGAGCTCGCGTGGAACTCGGCCCTCTGCAACATCTCTCACTTTTTTTGGGATTTCAAGATCACCCAAAGATATCCCCGCGCCTCAGCCAGGTTTCTTCATCTTCGTGGACCTGGAACACATTATCGGAGGAGTTGCCGGAAAATCGCGCGTGTCTGGAATTTCTCTCTCTTTTGGGAGGGAGGGAAGAGATCTAAGTTTTCCAAGTGGTCCGTCGCCGGCAGAGGGCAGCAGAGTGTCAGCGGATGTCTCCAGCCGTCCCTCCTCCACTCGCTCCCACTCACTCCCACCAAAGCCCAGATTTGAGATGATTTGACCCCTGGATTTGGCGGGTGGCGGCGGGGGATTGAAAGGCCCGAGCGGATGGCCCCGGGGGGGGCCGGATTTGATTGTGTGGCGTGCGGCAGCATCTAGAAGTCGGTTATCACTGACAGGCCCGGTTATGATTCCAGGCGGATGATGAATGAAACCAACACCTCCGTCGGCCCAGATGGACTAATTAAAATATCATCAATAGGCGATATTCTCTCTGATTAACATCGTCGGCATCATGAGACCAAAGGAGCAGGGGAGGGTCGTGACCAGCCCGAGTCACTAGCCGCTGCTTTCAGGCGGTGATGAAGGAGGTTCATTTCATTTGGGGGACCAGACCCTCAGATCCACGGTGGAGTCGCGTTTTCATTCATGTGTCGCGCCTCATTAGCCGAGGAGCTGCGCCTTTTCCTGAGGGGACTTAGAGCGGTGAAGGATGGGTGTGCACGAGGTGCTCACGTATGTCTCTCTGTGTGTGTGTGTGTGTGTGTGTGTGTGTGTTCGCCATTTTGTGCCGAAGCAGTTTGTGTCGTCCCTAAAGTGCTTACTCCTCGGGTTGGCTTTCTCTGGGGAGGTGGGAGCGATACGTTTCACTAAATGGGGTCAGTGTTGTTTAAGAAAAATCGACACGACTGGTTTGTTTGTTCATCAAAATAACCGTTAAAGAAAAGGATTAAATAAGGCTTAATTCACTCAATCTACCCCTCCTCGACTCCTTGTTTGTGGTTCCTATCCCTGCTGTGGACCAACACCCTTTGGTTTGTTCTTTTTCTCTTAAGCAGGAAAGTGGATTAACGGCTTCACTGCTGACATGACAACCCAATGGAAAACAATGCAACACACGCAGGCTGCGTGCGAGCACCTTTTTCACGGCGGCGCCTTGCAGACCTCAGGGCGCCCGCTGACGAGGTCAAACGGATCAGAGGGGAAAACAAGCGCAGGAGCAGGACCTTCGGCTAAAGAGGAAACAACAGGTGACAGTAGCTGTGATTCTCGGGCATCGCACTGTGAAATGAACCATCCGAGCGAGGGCAAATGATTTTTATCATGGTGCATTAACGTCATCATCCAAGGAGAACACTTCCCACTGGCGTAAAAGGAGTAGGGATGTAGTGGGGGGGGGGGGGGGGGGGGGTCATAAACAGGCACACAGCCAAAAAGCAAATGATAAAGATGGCGTTGGAAAACAGCAGATAATGCAAAACATATTTCAACCATTTCGAGCGTACACCCGTTTTCAGTGATGTTGGTAAAAAAAACGCATGCAGGAGAATGTGCTTTTTTTGCGCTCTTTTTAAAAGAATATGACAGAATCCAGTGTCGTCTCTCGAGCAATTATTTTAATTAGTAGTGAGCGATAAATGGGGAACACGGCAGCTTCCACAAAGGGATCCACGAGATCCACAATAACCACGGAGATAAAAAAAAAAAAAAGAAGAAGATGGGGAGCAGGAAGAAAGTGACAGAAAGATCACAGACTGGATCTCAGTTGCTCCCGAAGCTGCTCACAGATGAACCCTCAGCATTAACCGTGTTTAATGACGCAAGTAAGTTTAATGCAACTGTAATGACGCCTCATCGTTTGGTCTGCTCCGTGCCTCCTGGCGACTCAGGTCGAACTCCTTTTAAGGTCATTTCTGCAGCGTCACATCACAACCACAAACACACGAGGCGAGCGCGCTGCAAACTCAGGAAAATCATGACATAAAGTGCTGTACGGCCCATTTTGTTGACTCTGCAGTCTCCAGGAGTGAGGGAGAGAAGGTTTTCCACCCTGGACACATCAGAGGAGACAAGCTCGAGTGACACTGCTCTGAAACCCCCCCCCCCCCGTCCCACAGTGGACGTGGTTGTTTGGAGATAAAGGAGACCAATGGCTCCCTTTAGTGGCTGGTGTGACCGGCGGTGCACTCGTCGAGGAGAGAGGGCGAGAGTGGGCTTTAGAGTTTTACCTTTTCTCGTCCCTGTACCACTCAAACTCCGGGGTGGGCACGGAGGTGGCGTCGCACTGCAGCGTCCCCATGCGGCCCACGGCGGTCTCTGAGCTCTGGGTTTTCTTTATTGTTGGAGGGTCTGCAGGGTGAAACCATGTGCAAATGAGTTACAGCTTAAAACCAAAATGTGAATGATGTCCGCACCTACGTTTCCTAGCAGGTGAAATGCACTTCACTTCATTACAATGTGTCTACAGGGCCAGTTTCTACTTCTAAGTGTTTCACATTCGGGCCTTCGACCCAAGAACCAACGTCAGACACATTCACAGCTTAGAAAAGTCGAGCTTATTAACATTTGTCATGCAGAGAATTAACCACGAACGTCACAGCGACCACCAAAATGTGGATGAATGTCGCTTTTCTATTAAAGAAATAGTTTAACGTCTCATTCAGGCAGAAATCGGGGCAACCCAAGTCTCCACATTCTCATCCGGGACATCTACCCAACGGGACGCGTCGTCTCTTGGACGTGTCCCGCGTGGAGAAAAAAAAGGCGCGTCCGGGGCTACTCACAGTTGACCACCACGTTGACATATTTCACATCGGGCGTGGCGACGTCGTTGCTGGCCTTGCACTCGTATCGACCGGCCTGGTTCCGCACGATGCCGACGATGTCCAGGTACTCCTCCCCGTCCAGCGGCTCTGCTGCGGAGGGACGGAGACGGAGCGAGGACAGAGGGGAGGAAGGGAGGAGACAAAGAGTTGAATGGCTTCTCATTTCCACTCTGTCCAAGGTGAACAACCTTCTAACCATCGGTTCCAATGGGAGAAAAGCAGAGGGACAAAGGAGACGTTCACATTTCATTTTTTACAGCCGAAGCTGAATATTTACCCAGAACATACAAAATACTATATATTAAGGGTATAAATATAGATCATCGAAGCATGTAGTTTTTTGAATCCCAGCATGGTAAACGTATGAGAGACAACTTTCATGTCCATTGAGACTTGCATTTGATTCAGGACTAAATAAACAAGTTGAACTACAGCTTTCATCCACACTCACAATGCAAAACAGAGTTAATTCAATTTACAGCCGGGTCATGGAGAGAAACACACACGCAATGACTTCCGTCATTTGATATTCAACAACTTGTCAAACGTCAATTTTATTAGCTTTTTTCCCCCCCCTTGACAGCTTCAATTAACCAAAGGGGGTCGGTGTCTGAAAATGTCAGACAAAACATCTCTGTGGTTTTCTTCCACTTGGTTATCAGACAGAAATCTGACTAATTCATGCTTAACGAGCAATGCGGCTAATTGGCCGCGTACAGAACACAGCGTCTCCGAGCTTAATTAGGAACGATCCGCTTTGTCTTATTAAAGATCCACGAGTCAGGAGGAGGCAACAACACATTGTTTGATGAGCTGCCATGTTAATACACTTCCTCCTTTTAAACCTCTAAAAAAAAAAACACATTGATGTGAACATCCTTAGATTCGATTATTTA
Source organism: Pungitius pungitius (assembly GCF_949316345.1). Lineage (NCBI taxonomy): Eukaryota > Metazoa > Chordata > Actinopteri > Perciformes > Gasterosteidae > Pungitius > Pungitius pungitius. The sequence goes on from NC_084902.1 coordinate 2,798,007, forward strand.
CATGTCACATTAGAGGTGTGATAATTAGTGCTGCATGCGATTTGGAGTAACGTGATTGGTGAGCTCTGATAGAAAATGTGTTGCCATGGAAATTCTATTGAAGCCCCGTCTCTTCTTCAGTGTGTTAAGAGAGACACACACACACACACACACGCGCAGAAAACCAGGTGACTGCAAAGATCAAAGCATCGAGCGCCTCGCCAATTAGCCCCCCCCCCCCCCCCCGGTGTGCGCGGAGAGCAAGAACGGAACGTGGTCCAAAGAAACAATTAACCACGACACATTCCACGCGTCTTTGTCCGCGCCCGCAGCAGAGAGTGTGTGTGTGTGTGTGTGTGCGTGCTCCACTTGATCCGTTTAATGAAGCGTAATGGATGGGTCGCTAAATCTCGTCCGCGCGCGGGGGGGGGGGGGGGGGGGGGGTGATTCATTAGCGCCGCGTGCGTTCGGTGGTCGCAACGTCTCGATGGCGAGTGCCTTCATCACATGATCACAATGTGGGGTGAGAGTTGGTGACAGTGAGGGGAACGGCATCAAGTCGGGAAAGGACGTTTTGCCCAGATAACCAGGCTAACAATGCTGCTTAAATCAGATGTTGACTCAATAGTATCATCCGTTCTGGAACATTACAACGCTGACCTCGTCCAGTGGGGGGGGGGATTAGCAAAGCCACACGGGATTCGTCTTGTGGAGATGAATCCGCAAAAATAAAGCACGGCAACCTTGTGGTGGTGGTGGTGGAGAAAGGTCAGTAGAGTTCATCCTCTGGGAACCGCGAATATCAACACAAAATGTCATGGCACTCCATCTATCAGCGGCAGACACATTTCAGTCTGGACCCAAATGGGGGGGGAAGAGAGTTATTGTCACTCTACAATGATCATCATCAGGAGATTATTATTATCACCGTATAATTCTCAATATGGCTGTCTAGCTGGTAAAGTAAACGGTTCCAAATGATTGTATACTTTAAGTTTCTTTCTCATGAAAAGGCATCACGGTTTGTTTTAGGATTTTGTGATTTTTTTGCAATTGCAAGCTTTTTAAATATCAACGTTGCAACCGTAAGATAGTGTGTGCACGGCTGTGCATGAGTCTTTCTCTCTTGTTGTTCACACATCGCCCCCCCAGGTACACAAAAAGTGTTCTTCCCCTTCCAAAATGTGTAAATGCAGGTCTCTGCAGGTCTCTTTTGGTTCTATTTCTGCGTTTTCTCAGACTTCCCTGGCGGTGCAGTGGAGCGAGTGGAGCAGCTACCGAGTGTCAGCAGCCTTAAGCTACTCGAAACAATAGAATTCACAAAAAGGGAAAAACGGAGGACACGCGGCAAAATGCATTTGATTCACATAATCTGAGTGAAATGTAAAAGCTCCACCGTGTGTGTGACCCCTGGAATGCAGCCATGAAATCGCCAATTGTCTTAATAACACACATTTTGGTGCTGGTAGTATCTTTAAGAGCTATGCTATTTTAGGGACTGTATATCTAACATTAGAATGAAACCTTTCCTTGGTAAACACAGAGAAATGTATAACACAGAACACAAAAATCTGGAATTAAATTTCCTTTGTCTTTGTGATTGGTCCATTTTAAAAGCAACAAGGCACATCCGGAAATAACAAAGTTGTACATTGAGCCTCCTTTCATTGGCTAACTGGCCCGAGCCGCCTGGCGGGAGCCGTGCAGGACGGCATGTGCCACCGCAGGCTTCCACGAGGCAACAGGAAAGCGCCGAGGGGCCCCTGCAACAAGCAGCCTGCTGGATGGAGATTTGCATCTTTAAGTCTGCAGAGGTGAGGGGCAGCGGCGGCTCACATTCTGTCGGCCCATGCAGGGAGAGCGAGAGGGGTCGAGGGCTGGCGAGTCCCAAACCGCTAACTTGAGCTGGCGACCGGTTCGGCGGCCATTAGCATGCCCTCATGCATCATTCATCAGCATCCCTTCACCACGGCGACAAACACTACGTCGATTTTTTCCAAATGCGAATTTATGCTAAGCAGCCCGATTTGGAGAAACTTCCCTAGTCGAGTGGCATAAAAGATCCAGCGACATTTATTTTCTTTTGTCTGCATGAGTGTGACGGCGTGTGTGCCTGTGTGTGTGTGTGTGCGCGCGCGTACGTGCACACACCCGCCGACCCCCCCTTCTGGACCTTTAGCTTTGAGCAGGGAGGTTGCCTCTGAGCACTTAACGTTAACTTATCCTCATCAACACATTCCTCCCCGATGAAGAGCTAATAATGAGCCCGGATACCAAATGAATGACTCTATTGACAGCCATGCAAATATGTATCAACAGGGCTACAAGGCAAGTATGACATGTTTTAAGTTCTATTTAATGAAAGCACCACAAAGAGATTTTTCCATTTGCTGGATCCTAATGGCTTTTTACACTCGGCAGCACTGCCGTTCGATCGATATCTTTTCAGCGGTGCGGGGAACAAAAGGAGAACTTCCTCTCCTGTCCAGACGCTACTTGCTGCCGCATGACGGAGCAGAAGCGACACAGGCGTCGGAGCCGGAACGCAACGGCTGCTTATTTGCCGCTTCTCCAGCCGGAAAAAAACGATCCTCACGTAGGAGCCGTGCAGCCGTCTGTCTCCACGCTGTGATTCCTCTCTCTCTCTCTCTCAACCGAGGCGACTGTCGCACCCTGCCCGCTGGAAGAGATGTGTGCAGAGACACTTCCCTGAGCCCCGGTCCTGGCCGTGGGCAGCGTAGGAGCGATGTCAAAGACACTCAGCGTCAAAGCTCCTGGAGGCGTGGCGTGCCAAGCCCTGTTAGACGGGGGTTATGACTTCAATATGCAGCCGGATTGTTTAGAGTAGGAGCGCGGGCTTCGGTCCAGATCACTTCCCTTGGACAGATGTCTTTGTTTGCCCTGAAACGGTTACGGTAGATTCACATACAGCCGCTTTCCAGAGCGCCTTTAGGGCTCAACGCGGGGCTGAAGGACACAGGAAACATGACGGGACGACTAATAGGTGCTGAGAAGAAGACAGTTAAACCCCTGATATCTTGGTTATGGGACGCTATTCACAGGGCGCAGCATCGTGAAGACGCCACGGGCTCTGGAAGACTTGCATTGAGATGATTAACTTTCATATCCGGAGCGTCCTTTTGCTTTCACTAAAAGCTCCTCAGAAGTGGTTCCCTTTTTTAAATCACAGACAAACACCAGAGAGGTCAGAGGCTCTCCAACACGTAGTTGAACATGATACTACTGGAGGAATAATTGAGCACCCAGTTTGGATACTAAAGCAGAGTCCTGTTCTTTCTCTCTCTTTTCTCCTGCCCTCCCCACCCCCCCCGGAGACTAGGAGACTGGAGACTATTACTTTTGATTGTGGCAATTGTTGCACTTTCTTGTTATCTGCTTTTGCAATTTAAGCCAAAACCATTTTGGGGTGAACCTGGCGCATGAACCCGCTTCAACGAGCGCCTCCCCTCGTCCTCCCTCGTGGTGAAGTATCTGCTGCCCCGTTGTCATCTTTCCTCGCCCTCACAGGGCCGCAGCACTCACCGGGACACCGTATTACACATTCCATCTGATGGCTTTCTGCAGTCTCGACACAGATCGTCCCAAAAGACCTGAAGAAAAAAAATCTGCTGTGGCAATATTTTGAGTAAAAATACATCCAATTCAGTCCCACGACACCTTCATTCCCGAGTAATGACCTGCCTGACCATCTTTGATAGAATGCAATTTTTCATAAAGACATATCTCCAGCCCCCCCCCCCCCCAAAAAAAATCCCTTTCTGTTAATCTTCCAATCCATCTCGCGTGCCACTGTGTCATTAAGAGAGCTAACAGGTGTCAGGTGTAATCTAATTAGCTTTCTGATAACGGAGGCGGCAGCCGAGCCGAAGGTACGGGACAGACGGCTCCTGTAATCGACGTGGACGCCGCGAGGAACGCCGCTATTAACTATCTCATAAACAAATCCCAGCGACGGAAACGCCAATTGAGCCGAACGCGTTGAAGGCGTCGTTTGTCACTCGGGTTAAATGGATTGTTCGGGAGCGCTTCAAGGCTTTGCGTTTGAGAAATTGAAGAAAAAAAAGAGAAAAAAAAGCATTACAAATGTATTCAAAAGATGAATAGTTACAAACTGCAGTTTCTAGGTAGTTCGCGTCAGTTTGGTTACCACAGGAAAACTAGAGATATTCCCGATGGATATGCTAAGAAGAGAATATGATAAAATAAGATAGTAAAAATGATTTCCTATTCATTTTCTGAAAGAATAAGAAGAGGGTGTTTGTTTTGCATGTTGGACACATACAGCGGGGGCTGTTTCTTTATAGATGAATAGTCTTCCGGGGGGTGTCAACGCGCCTTTAACACCACAAACAATTAAGGCGGAGTTCGTTACAATTTGACTGCCGTGATTGATTGTTTTTTCTTTCGATCGTTTCTCACTAGGAAAGACCGTCGTGCAAGATGCACGCTGACAGACAAACACCCCCGGGGGGGGGGGGGGGCGGTCATTTATCGGGAGGCCTGCTGTCATGTGACTGCATGACGAAGGCTATTCGTGCCCTTGTTTTAACGGCATGCTGCACACTGTTGTCCCCTGGGGGTGCGAGGGTAGGAATGGGCGTGCACCCTGAACCTTTGCACACGCCTCTGATCCCCCCCCCCCCCTCCCACATGCTCGCAAACTGGGCGGGGCTTATGGATTCTGAAGGTGAGAGCCGCAACAAAAATAACAACAATCGCAGTGTTGGAAACAAATGGAGTGGGACCCGCGTCTCTGGAGCCCCTTTGTGCACTTTGACAATCCCGTCCTGCCAGCAGCTGCTTCAGTAAAGAACAGAGACTTGTGGAAGGTGGTCTGCCCACTGCTTAATTAAAACACTGAAAAAAAGAAAAGAAAAGCTACTTTATTGGAGAAGTGGTACAGAATTGGTTGGTTAGAACGGCCGGCTGCTTTGCAGAGAGAGAAAAATCTGCTATTTGATATTACGTTTTCTTTCACTCTATATTAACGTCTCCATCTATATTCCTGGAACTAAAAAGCCGTTAAAACCAGCAGAGGGGCTTTTCCTACACTGAGTCATCTGTACCCGGAGGGTTCAGATTCAGTTTTAACGGGGAGTAAATGAAGGGGAGCTTTTGGTTTTCAACACGGCCGGTCGGATCCATGCGGCTGGCGGGATTAGGTGGAACAGATCAGTCTCCTTTGATGCAAACAGACAAAGGAAGCAAATACCGAGATGTGCAGCTTCCAGGTGCAGGACACCTATTTAATGGAACATGTCTGGAGCAGCGAGGAAAAGTGATTAACGGGTGAAACTGATGTTATGGTAATTGATGAAGAAACAGAATGATAACGGCTCTGTGCAGACTGAGAGTGAGATCCATCCATCATGCTACCGGCTTATCAGCAGTGGGGGACATTACATAACTCCTGTAAAATTGGATAAAAAGCCAGGAGCAGCAGTATGTGAATGCCCACGTGAGAGATGAACTGGCACCATGCGTGTCGCACAACAGCACACCAAGAAGGTAAAAAGGAGGTGACACTCAAAAACACACTTTAACATCAGTCAATCCTTTGGCCCACAAATGAGGACTGATGAAACACTATTGTTTCTGTCCTGTTTTTTTTAATTTCCAGATGGTATTCGCAGTACTTCCAAAAATTATGATGAATGTTTTTTTTTTTAATCCTCAATGGATATCGGGTAGCTTTCATCCCGTGTAAAAAGTGCTGCTGGTTGTGCCTGTAACTGACACTACTACAATGAATCCTGATTACACAAAGCCACCAGTGCAGCGCCGGGCTATGCAGCAAATCAAAGGCAGCTATAGACTGGAGTTACAACATCTGGGTCGGAATCCAAAATTATTTCTGCTGCGGGACGAGGCGGGGAGGGGAGGGGAGGGGAGGTGCCCCATGGATGCAGAAGATTACCTAAAGATCCAGGTACGTTCGTCTTAATTCTGTAGTGGAAACATTCATGCTTTTAATTTCTCCAGAGCACAATATCTTCAATAATACCCCCCCCCGCCCCCCCCCCCCCCCCAAAAAAAAACAGCCATGTGGTCTGGAATATGGACGGACACAAATGCAGGTGCACGTGAGTGAGTGAGTGAGTTCTGGTTCAAGGGTTCTCACCTGAGGGGTTGAGCAGCCGCCAGTTGATGGCAGGGTCCGGCCTGCCGCTGGCCAAGCAGCTGAGGGTCACGTTGGCGCCCTCGTTCACCGTGAGGTCTTCTGTCACCTTGTAGATGTTGGCTGGAACTGCAGACACAAGAGAAATGGGGGTCACGGTTGGGTTTTTTATTTCTTTCCTCACCAGAGCGAGAGACCTTTGCTTCTTTAATTCAACGAGTCGGCGTTAAAAACATCTCACAGAGAAAACTATCGGCTATGAAAAGAGCTTCGACGCCAACTGGCCTCCATTTCCTCGGTGAAAGGAGGAGTTTAGAGAAGCTTTTTTTAAATTTTTTATTCTGCCTACAGCCCTCAGAGGTACTTACGGGAAACCCCCCGGATACCAAATGAGCCATTTAATCTCCAGCCCTGGGACCTCAGGGTTCATGAAAACAGATTGCTTCCCCCTGTCACACGGGGAGCCACGAGGTAAGATTCTGGGCTCACTCATCTACATTCACAGAAGTTTTTTTATACACACATCCAAACTCGGGGGAGGTGAAATGAAGTGTGTGTGTGTGATACCGATGTTCAAACACTATTCGTCCCAACGCGTTAAACGATCGCCATCCTACTCCCGCACAAACCAAATGAAACCTGGTGGGGGGGGGGGGGGGGGTGTTTACGCAAGGAGGCACGGCGTGTTTTAAGGCGAGTCAGCAGCAAAGGTGCAATCAGTCGTGAAGATTGCAGAGGTTACGAAGCTGGAAATACAAATAAGGATCAATGACTCTGAGGAGATAAATGATTGTAATTTCTGTTATTAATGTTAATTCCTTCAGGTTGCGTTTGCTCTCTTCATTCAACTCCAAGTGTCCGCTGTGTGTGACTGGGTTCCGTCACTAGAGAGAATATTGGATTTGCCGCTGATTCTCTGAGCAAACTCCAAGAATCCAAGCTGTTCCCCATGATGAACACACACAAACATGACAATATCGTTAAACCAACAACACCACGAAAATAGCACGCGAGTAGGAGGCTGAAGTGGAAATCACAGGATGACTAATAGTTTTAATGGCTTTGCACCTGCGTGAATCTGATTGGACGATACCGGTCTTCAAAGCCACATTTCCAATGAGGCCACATGGATATTATCCATCATATATCTGAAAGAATGTCTCTTTATTTTCTCCTGTAAAAAAACACACTCGTTATGCCTCCTACGACATAAACATTCTCCCACACTCGATTCCTAGTTCCTAGTTCCTAGTTCCTAGCCTTATTTCAAGGGCAACTCCTCTTCAGCCAACACAGTGAGACCTACGATGCATTCTCCAATGAATCAATCCCCCCCCCCCCCCCCGGCTGCGTATCCAGCACTCACAGTTTAACCTTGTGGATTCATAAGATGAGGAAAGCTTGATTGCATTTTTTTTTTTTACATCCCTCCCTGGCGCCGTGCTGCAGTAACCCAGAGGGAACCAGTGCTTTCCAAACCACAATGCAAACAATGAAGCCTTCACCTTTGATAAAACTCCATTAACATTTAAAACACACCGATTCTTGTGAGTCTTTGTCGTGAGATATATGGAGATAAATATATTGAAAGGAAAACCTTTTCATTCACCTGATTGCGGGTTAATAGATAATTTAGAGGCGTTTCTTAAAAACGAAAACCCACCAAACTATTTCGATCCACCAGGCCGTGCTTTATTTAGACGACGTTTCGGGGGCTCTGGCCTTTGTCATTTTCCTGCCTGAAGCTCTGCAAATGTCCCTCAGTCAAAGTTTTTCTTTTCTTTTTGTGTGTGTGTGCATCAATGCTTAATTGGCGTGATGAAAAACAACAGTGTAAACTCTGCGCACATCAGATTCACACAGATTCATCCGTCGGGATGGTTAAAGCGTAGAAAGCAGGCCTGGGGGGTAAACCATTAAAGCTGGTGGGATACCTGCTTAAAAGTGTCACAAACCAGTGTGGAGGGTAAGAGACTCTGACAGCTCCCCGCAACTCCACGTGTCCATAAACACGCCACTTTAAAAACCCCAACTGCTCCAATAGAGTCACCCCCGGGGGCCCCCCCCCGCCATAAAGAACGCTGCGGGCTGCTTCTTCCAGTGAGGCGTGTTTTCACGGTTTTGTGTTGCTGGAAGAATCTCGACTTACTCCGATAACAGCGGCAGAATTCGGGTTATTGGTCTGACTGAGTGAGTAAACAGACTGTAAACAGGATATTTATACTCAAAGCGTTTAGGAGTTGTAAAAACATTCATGAGAGCTGCGTCTGGTGGCAATTCACGAGCTCTCTCTAAATCTGATGGAAGTTGTGACGCTGCATTGAAATGAAGAGCCGCCCCCCCCTTTCCTGCGTATCCAAGAAACAATATGTCATGGTTTGCGTCTTTCTGATTTCTGATATTTCACCCGTAAGGTTATTATTCCAGCTGTGTCTCTGTGTGTGGCATCGCTAACAGCCTCCCTCCCTCGAACATCTGTCTGTCTGCCTCACACACACACACACACACACACACACACACACACACACACACACACACACACACACACACACACACACACACACACACACACCTCTCTAATACCAACTGACAAGCATTTGAAGCCAAGTCCGACGGAGGCGTTGCTGCAGTCAAACGGCCGAGCCAAAGCGAGGACGCGGTCGCAGGTGGTCGGACTGCGTTGACCTGACAAAGAATCCGATTGGCTCCCCCCCCCCCCCCCCCCCCTCAAAAACAACCCAAACCCAAAGCTGGGGAGGGTGCAGAAACTTGATTGGCCGAGTAGGATGTGTGACTGTGGATGGAAAAAACGTCCCCGGGGGCATTCTCATACTCTGATAACCCGGCCACCTCTATCAATGGGACGGAAGGGAGATGGGGGGGGGGGGGGGGGGGGGAGAAGTGGGATACATCTAAAAGTGCCACATGGCGACAGCAGTGAAGGCGGAGGAGTGGATTGAGATCTTAGTCACAGGTCAACCTTCAAGCCACAATCTGGGAAAGGGCTTCTATTTGAAAAGCACTTCAGCTCTGCAACCATGGAGGAATTAAATGGAGATATGTTTCACTCTCTACTGATTTTCTTTCCCCTCTAAGGCTAGTTTTTTTTTTTTCCGTGAATTATAGACACAGCTGTGGGCTAAAAGCACCAACATTTAAGATCCCAGTGCTTAAAACCCCAAAAGTTGCACACTCACAGTGTACTCTGAGACCTCTACTCCCATTGCATAGAAAAGTACAAGTAGTCCCAGCCACAGCGCACAGGAGCACGTATTTTTGCTAACGATCTCCTATTTGGTCTGTTTTTTATTGCTATTTCTCAAAAAGAATACATCTCTGGTGAAAATGTTATAATTACACTGACCTCGCTTTCAACTCTAATTGCAAACTTCAAAGAATGAAATAAAAATAATAAAAAAAGCGAAAAGACAGAGAGGGAGAAGTGAGCAGAGTGCAACAGTAATTGGGCAGGATGGTGTTTTTGTTGGCAGGTTTGTGTATTAAGAGAGCGCCCGCACACACAAAGAGAGAGAGAGAGAGAAAGAGAGAGAGAGAGAGAGAGAGAGTGGCACTGTTATCATTGTAAATGTTGCCAATAGCCAGTGTGATATTCTCTCTGTGAATAGGTCTCCCGATGTTTTGATTGCACGGACGCTCCGGTATGGACGCGAGGCTCCATTAAGGGCTCCACGTGTCAGCGCTATTAGCGATGGACGTTTCCTCCACGCGTGGCTCAAGCAGATTTTACCCATTGACCGCCTAATTAATGCTGCTGCGTGCAACGGCTCTGCACCGTTAACATCAATCGGAGGACGGTTCCTGTAACCTTCGGGTTGCCGTAGAGATCCTTTAATGTGATGCGAGAGGCTTTCACGCAGTTTAAAATCAGCCACGGATGACGGCTGAAATCAATTCTTTTAGCAGAGACGGAGTGTTTTTCTTGCAGTCTCACTATAATTACACTGATATTTACTTTTTCCCCCAAAAAATATGTGCAAAGTATTTAGTTTATTGATGCAGACAATCAGCCTGCCTGCAGGAATATCAATCGAGGTCCATCCCAACACAGGAAGTAGTACTAATGATGTACTAATAGGGAACCCAACGTTACAGAAACCTCGTCCGGGTCCTGCAGAATCCTCCAAACCGGATTTTGTGGAAAAATGTAATCACCCAGTAGTAGGAACTAGACAGTTGGTATAACTCCTGCATGCATATGCATGGCTGTCTGCCATCAACAACGGTAAATCCTACCTGCTCGCATCTGCTGCTGCACAAACACGCTCATTTACAAGGAAAATATGCCCCAAGTTTGGCATATGGCAGACAGCACGCCTATTTGCTAATAGCAGCTGAAATGTGGGACTTGAGGTGCGGTTTTAAAATGGGATTTGGGAGAAGAAAAAAAAAAAAAAAACTTCAAGGACAAAGAGGTAAAAATGAAGACATTTAATTTAGCTCCTTCACAACTGTCCAAATAATCAAAAGTCAGAGCACAGTGTACTGATATATAGCTATATATCTATAGCTATATAATGCCATAAAACATTGTAAAGTACGGCCGAGATCAAATGCAAGGGCGTCGTCCTGGACAGACATTCATTTGCTGGCTGCAGACTGAGCATGAAATGAAATGAAATGATGCGACATCGCTCACCTGAGTGATTACTTTAGATTTTAGTCTACCGGTTTGTGTCAGGGTCATCGAGACGAAACACTGCAAAAAGAATACGGCTTTGGGCTTTGACCCCAAAATTAAGTTAATGGTTAAATCAAGAATACATGTACATGTGACTTTATGAACCCACATGTTGTTCATAAAGAAATTCAAGTATCGCATTAAATCATCCATCGGTTCTGTGTGTACCAATTTACATGTTGTTTCCCCCCCCCCCCAGGCTCATTTCGCTCCCTTCCTACATTTACCCCCCCCCCCCCCCCGCTGGCTCCCAACATGACATTCGGAGGAGTGGTGTAACGTTAGAAGCAAATTTGAAACCATTACAAGATAATAACAAAAAAGCCCTCGCAGCTCCCCAGCTCTTAGTGCTCGAAAGCTTTGCTGCGAATTGACTTACTTTGTTTGAAACAAGGTCAGCCTGAAAGCTCGCCCCCCCCCCCCGAAAATAACATACCACCAGGAGGTGTCACGTCACAACGCAGAGATGGAACCCGTGCAGCCTCAAAGCCATCAGTGTGTCTTTTAGTTCCTTACAGTTTCCACAGAAAGCTACGAGGCCGCTAATCACCTCCCATCAGTCCTGAGAAAGCACGCGCTCTCACACAGGAGTCTTTGATGGATCTAAATCCTTACACCTTTTAAGATTCACCCAAAGACTGTTGAAAGGAAGGAAAGCGGGAAAAGAGCAGAATGCAATCGCTGCATCTCCAAATGTCTGCAGCGCGCTGCTGTTGATAAGGAACATCTCTTCAGATTAACACTAAGCCTTTTGGCTGGCCTGTCGTTTATGCACAACTTAGCGTTAGTGTGCACCGTTAACCCTTCAAGTGCAACACTTTGTACTGAGATACACTTGCATTGCATGAGCGACGCACACACACACACACACATTGTTATATCAGATCGCCACAAGCAAAACGTAAAAGGAGCACATTTCTCATTTGATCCTGAGGGTGCGCAGCCAGCCACACACACACACACACACACACACACACACCCCTGTTGGTGAAGAATGGCTCGATGGACCGGAGAGAAGCTAGAGAAGAGGAGTGATGAGAGACAAGGAGACGCCACCTCTCTCTCTCTCTCTCTCCGGCGCCAGTGAAACTTTCAAAGGACGTAGTGACAGATGTGGCGGCCTGCTGGAGGCGCAGACGGAAAGCGAAGGATCGCGTATTTCCGGATGAGGGTTTCCTGCATTCGAGACCCGCTGCTGACATCCAGACCTCGCTCTACTGGGGCGATTCATTAAGGGGCCGGTGTTTAAGTCACCAAAAGAGGAAAAAAACACCAGGATCAAAAGCAGAAAGAAATGAAGTTCAGCTCATTGCCTACAAGCTGGACACGGGCAGCCCGAGAAGGTCAAATAGGAGAATACAGATAAAACTAACTAATAGCAGCTCTTGTGAAAAATGTGAGTGTCCTTACAAGCTGTAATCGTCATCTTGGACATACGGAGGTTCAATAGCTTTGAGCTTGGCATGCACAAAGTGGTGAGGGCCTGCCAAAGAGGCAGAAGCTGATGTTGCATCCGACCCGTCAAGACGGTTCAGAGGCTCGCGGTAATGAGAAAAGAAAAGATCGGCCAGACAAGCTAAATCCAAGGTTACAGAACCTCGGGTGCAATGGTTTCCATGGTACCCTGTTTCTTTAGCTGTTTAATACTGCTTCCCGCCCTCTCTCTGCTCCTGCGCGTTCAAATCCCATTTCTCTTTATGTCACTTCGTCCCAACAAGGGTCATCGAAGAGCACCAGTCCTCCCACAACGTGTGCAGCCCGGCCTTCAGTGTCTTTTACACCCCAACAACTTCCCATCTTCTCTCCAGTGAGAAACCTTCTCTCCCACCGAGCAGCCTGCCGGGCTTTTCTTTCCGATTGATCCTCTAGGACGAACATCGATCAATTTGCAAATCAGACATCAACGTTTTACACTGTATATTTGTAGTAACCATCTGAAAAAATGTAATGAACAAAGTCACATTTAATAGCTGATCACTTTCAGAGGTACAGATTCCCTGTGTGAACCTAACTGGTGCTTTATTGATGTCTGCAAACCAAAGTGAAAGTAGAAGTTCAAAGCAACAACAACTTAGGCCTCAAAAGAGGTCTATTGAATTACAGCTTGACTTATGGCGACATTCAGATGGCCTTTCAGTGTAATTCCAGTGGTCCTTGGAGACGCTCAAGGATGTTCTGTGGAAGTCAAACCAGCAATCAGCACTAAACCATGTTATCTGATTGGCCTCCATCCGCTGTAATACACCAGATTAAAGTGCACCCCATGATGGATAATGGGCAGAGTGGGAGTGTGTACATTTCTATATATCCATTTAACTGTGTGTGAGTGAGAACATTATCAATTCATGCCGGTCCTTAGACTCGAGGCCTCCAGACTTCTTCATTAGCCGCTATTAACTTTTAACCTGAAAGTGGGTCCAAAGGTTCTTTAATTCATTCTGCAGCTTTGATGATGCTGCCCCCCCACCCCCCTCTTTAATGCTAATGACAAAGGAGCAATATGCAAAAGACACCTGACAAATAACCGTGTAATCTGCATAGCAGGAAATTTAAATACCGAAACGCACACAGGGGAGAAATTAGAAGAGTACTTTTTGGTTGATGCCACCTGAGACAGAAGAAGGGTCTACGATGTTCACGGCTAAATCATCGGGTAAAATGAAAAAAAAAGATGTTCAGTTTAAATGAAATAACATTTCAATTAGACATAAAGTAAAAAGTGTTTGTTTTAACAAATAGGCAAGAAAAATTCTTTCTAGAAACGAAATACAGCGAGCCTAAATAAGTAAACCGTTTCAACTCATCCAATACTGAGGCACAGTTTAAAGTCTCCCATCTGCCTTATTATTAGAGGGCCCTTTGCCGAATATGTTGAGCCAGGTCAATTTAGGATTATTTTGTCATGGGGTAGTTATTTTAAAAAACAAAAGAAAAACATCTTAATCCTCATGGAGAGAAACAAAAATAACAGCACAGAACACAGCTCAATCTAAAAAATATATTTTGTCACAAAATTGAGATAAGGCTTTTTTTTTTTAACACTAGGATGAAAAACAAAAAGATAGCAGCAGAGATGTTATTATATTTTCATGTTGTGCCAGGAGAGCCATCGCGCCCTTTCATCGTGACATTAAATTGCCGCAGATATCCTCTCTCTGCTTTATTATTCCGTTTCAAATCCACAACAGTGCGGAAGTAGAACCGTATTTCACCCGGACTGCGGAGCATCCAAACATGGCGCAACGCATCAATCCATGTGACAGCCAGCGGGCATCTCGTGGTATTCTCCCAATAATCGGAAAAAACACAGGAAAACAATCGGAAACAGTGTGTTTTTAAAAAAAAATGTATAGGACGTGCCCATGTCTCTCTGTGATGGGAGACTGCAGCAAGCAGCTGGCAGCGCTCCGTGTTCCTGATCCGCACACAACGCGGTGAGCGCTTCAGCAGCCTGGTTTGAGGAAAGCACACTGCATCCAGTACACATGAGCGGATTGGACTCGTCTCTGAGTGAGACCCGAGGGCCGCTGCAACTTGAAAAGGATCCAAAGCAGACTGGAAATAGTTGAACGAACAGTTTCCAAGAAGCACGCCATAGGAAATAACAGCTATAATGATATTATTTTTGGATGATATTTAAATGAATTTAATGTTAGTCAAAAGTTAATTACCATTCTATTATAATAACAGAATCACATAATCCATTACCAGCTGTTTTAGTAAGCTGTTGAACAAAACAAACTCCGTAAAAATGTCCTAATGGGTTCTGGGTAACTATGTGGGGCATTTTAGTTAAATATCATAAATAGTCAAATTATTGGAAACATGTAACCATATGATTAATACATGGTGAAAAGTACTGATATAACTACCAAAACGGAATACAGGATAAAAAAAAAGGATTATCACAGATTGCATAATCCACAGTAAACAGTTCATTGGGTCTAAAAAAAAGAATGGGAAATAATAGGTACAAGTCCTTCAGATTGGATTCCTCTCTATCCGCTTGGGTGAAAACCTTCTGAACAGCTGGTTGAGTAGAGTACCTGACGCACTCAGCTGGAGACCACCCCACAGAGCGTCTCTCACACACACACACACACACACACACACACACACACACACACACACACACGTCTCCCATCCTGCCTCCAGTCTCCTCTCCTGCCTCGTCACGGTCACCCTTCCTCTCCTCCTCCTCTCAGTTGCTGTGCCCAGAGCTGCAGTCTAATGAGCAGGCGGCGGGCAGGAGAGAGTTTCCTTGCTCCGGCGGAGAGATAACGAGCCCGACTCTCAAAGCTCCGCCCAGTGGAAAACTTTTCCCTTTTAAATCAGTGACGCAGCCAGCAAAGAGCCGGGATCAGGCACATGCTCAACAACACTCAGCTATGCAATAGAGAGCAGCATAATATAATGAAGCGTCATACATATTTCCACCGATAAGTGTTTTCTCATTAGCGAGATGTATTTTTAGGCCCCTCATCCTGATTGCAGTGCTGCTGTGTGCTTAAGGCCATACAGGACAGCCATGTGAAAACATTGGACTCACTATATGGAAAACGAATGTTGTCGAATGTCTTACTTTTAACTTTTACCACATCTCTGCTCCAGCCCATGGAGACAAAAGTGGGAATCTGGGACTAGCAGTGGGATTGACCCGAACGCCGCAGAGTGGCACAAGGTTCTCACACAAAACACACCCGGTAGTAACGTGGGGCCACAGACAGCTGAAGAAAAGGTGAATCCAGCCACAGTGTGCATGTTTACCCTGAACAGCCTCAGTACCGTATGATGTGACACAACAGACACACACCTGCACCACCTTCTACACCTCATACGTTCCCCTCAGCTAAAAGGCAGGAGAGGTCACGTCTAACCGCTGCCACTCAATCTCCCTTCCGGAGGCATTCACCAGCACGAGAAGCCAAAGGCATCTCCATCTCTCTGACAGGCTCGGGTCACATGGGCGACGGGGGAAAAAAAAAAAAAAGATGGAGGGAAAGGATACTGGCTCTTATGCACAAGTAATGAGGGGTGTGTGTTGGGCGCAGGGGCAATGGGGAAAGAAATATTGTTGCTCCACATCACAGGTATGATGGAGGAGACACTGTGCAAAACTAATGGCCAGTGGCCCGCCTGGTTAGTCTATGAAACATGGCCCCGATGCATGGCCTCCCCTGCAGGCCCTGTCAATAAGCCCCCCCCCCCCCCCCCCCCCGACCCCAGGCAGGAGTGACCATTGGACCATTTAAATGCATGGGAGCCCCTCTCACGGCCAGCATGAAGAAGATTAAAGGAGACCTCTTGTTTTTTTATTTTTATAGATCCAGTCAAAGCAACACGAGCACAGCAGACCAGGGATAAAAAGGGGAATTGTGAATAGCTTCTTTCATTAAAACTTCAAAGAAGTGAGTTTCATTATGAGGGCAATGTGAAATGTGTGTGGCCTTTCTCCTCCAACTCAGTTTTCCTGTCATCTGAGTGGGCAGCAGTCCGTGGGTGTATCTGGAAATGTGGATGGATGACCCGTCTGCCGTCACGCTCACAGCGGCGATAAGGAGCGACGCCGAGGCTTTTAACGCCGACTTTCTCACACGCCGCAAGCTCTACAAATACCCAAAGGCCGGACTTTGATTTCCTGCCGATATCCGGAATGTCCAAAGGCTCAAAGCAAGGTGCCACGAGTGTTTCCTGAGATGCGGAAATCAAATCAATATTTTATATTAACAATGGATCAAATGACTATAGGGTGGTTCTCCCTGTGCAGTCGACCCCACAACTTTCCTGTTTGGGTTCGGTGTCGTCGCTCCTCAAGTGGTGAGAGAGTCATGACGCCGGAACATTCCCCTCAAGAGGTGGTAACAACGACTTGGAGCCAGTGAACATTTGACGTTTCCTGCCAAATGACGTTCAACGAGCATCTTTTAATGTACTCCAGAGCCATGTGAATGGAAACTTCATTGGTCTTAACAAGCTTTTTGGTAAGAAGGGATCAAGCGGCAAAAAGAAGAAAGTGTGAACTCCTCCACGGCTGGCGGCGATGCGAGCAATTACACGTGTGTGTGTGTGTGTGTGTGTGTGTGGGGGGGGGGCGTGATAACGAGGCTGTAGCAGCAGAGCCAGACAGACTGCCGATATCTAGAATTAATGATGGATGTACCTAGTGGGCCTCTGCCTGCCTTTTTCCAATCTTTCCATCGCCCCTCTATTAATACAACCCGAAGGGCAGTGTGAGAGGAAGTAACAAAACCCCCTCAGCAACGCCGAAGATAACGGGGGGGGCCTGGGTCTAAGGCCAAGACATGTGACAAGGGTGACGGGGGGGGGGGGAGCACAGACGGCTTCACAGGCGCAGTTGAAAGGTTCCGATTGTCCCATGATAATTATTAAAAAGGTCAGTATCCCTCTCGCTCAGACTGCAGAGTGGAAGCTCACACACACACACACACACACACACACACCTCCTGCTGCTAGGGTGCTCTTTACAGTGACACAGAGTTCTGCGGAATAGGCTCCCCAAATACCACGACATTGTGAAGAAATTAAAGGAAGAAAAGGCGGATCAGCGTGGAAGAGGCCGAGTTAGAACTTCATTGATGTCCAGCGGGGATAAACGCTGCCTCCTGTACTCGGGTAAATAATGAGGTTCAAACTGTTCAAAACAAGCCATCTGCCCTTGCTGTATGTAAAAAATAAATAAAAAAAAGAAACTATGGCTAGAATTAGAAAACAATGTTATTTTCTGAGGTAAATACTTCTTAAACATTCCACCAGGCTGTAATTGTATTTTTCTGATTTGCTGCCGTGGATAAGGACACACACACACACACACACAAGGACACACACACACAACATCCTGTTCTCGCAATAATTCAGTGCCTTCTCCGCGCTCCAGAGCAAGAGTGTGCAGTACTTTAAACATTCGTCACTTCTTAACGGACAGCACATATTGAAATGGGGTCACTGCAGCCAGGGAACAGATGCTCACAGAACTATTCACTTTGTGTGCTGCTTTTATAGTCGCTGTGCTTCTGTGACATTTATGAAAGGATAATGCCGTCTGCCTCAGGCGGGGGGGGGGGGGATGGTTTGGATGATAAATCGCAGTTTTAAGAGCCAATCCCGATTGCCTCGTCAGACTGGTTCTGCTCATAACCTCAACAGACTCAATGATGGTGACTGTTTATTGAAAAATAATGATATAAAAAAGAGAAAAAAACAGTGAATACAACATGTGGTCTGTTGCTTGATCAACGATGCACTGTATTCAACGTTGAAAAGCTTTGACAGGTTGTGAATATTAACGGGTTAGAACTATTTTCATAAACCTCGATGCATATAAAAGTGCTGGCTTCATTTCCATAGTATCAGATCAATGCTGATTTGAATCAGCTGATCAAGCGTCGATGAAGTGAAAAGGAAGTAGAAGGACAAGGACCCACCAAAGCAGCCAGCACTGTTGTTTAATCGTTACGCACCGAGTTTAAGTTTATTTTCCCAACATTTTTCTGCACTTCCTGAATAAGCTTCCCCCACCTTCATTTTCATCACATTGGGGATCTGGCCGTGTGCAGTTGCAGTGCAGGCTTTTTCATCCACCCCAAATTTACTTTGTCTGATCATTTGTTTTCCAATTACGTCCCTGTCGCTGCTCGCAGAAAGTTGTCGTCTCCGGTTATGTGAACCCGCTGTGGGGTCCGTTCGGGCCCATCAAAAGATGAAGGCAGGGGGAATGATCATCCCGCGGAGTTGATGGGGTTCCGTGGGATTGGTTCAGCTAGTGATGTCATGCATGTGATGACATCACTGCAGCTACGCGCAAAAGTGAGGGTCTCATCCTACCTTTGAGCTTCGGTCAAGTCAATGGCGGACTGCACATGAAGCTACGACGGTGCATCTTACTGTCGTTATCCTGGAATCATTACGTGGTTACCTCACACCTGTGTTAAATGTTTGGCCCCGCCCATAGCAACACGTAGCACAGCCCACGGCTTCAGCACTGCACTGCGATTAAGAGGGAAGAAGCTGAACTGAACCTCAAGGAGAAGATTACACCCACGGAGTGGGTGAATACAAAAGACGGGCCTAACAATGGAAGCCGAATTGAATGGGACTGTGAGTAGCAGGGGGAGAAAGCTGCAGAATCAATGTCTGGCAGTGGCGGTCGTCTAGGCCGGGATAAAATAAAAAACTGTGGAAGTTGAGGCAGGACATTCTAATGATGAAGGGCTGGATAATCGGACACAATGCATTCTGGGAAGGGGGGGCAATTTGTTGCCATGGATCCAAGCAGAGGAGCATCAATTCACATACTGACCTCTTAAACATGAAATGATTGGATTATATCTTTGGTTCATAACTATGAGGAAAATGTATCGTGGGGCATTTCCTCCACTTACAGACCGATGGGGTATTTACCCGAGGTCGTGTTTCAGTAGTTTTGGCACTGAACGTAAACAGCACTCTGTGCCTCAGTATGTCTTCTTGAGATGATGGACAGATGACAGTGGAAGCATTCATAGCTTAAAGCAAAGTGTATAAATGCAAGAAAACAAACAAACCCATAGGAGATGTTACCTTTGAGCACTGAGGTATTGCACTCATTCTTATCTTATCTGTCAGGAAGCCGGTTTCTGACAGGTTAAGAGCAATTTCTGTCAACTAGCTGTGACTTTGGAAAAGGAGACAACAGAGACTTGGCGAGGGCGTTTTGATGGATAATAACCTCTTTTTTTAAAGGGCCTTGATGCACAGCGCCGTGGCAATTTCAAAGACAATTTGGAAGAGAACTGTAAGTATTCTGTGGGGTTATGAGAAAATAAATCAGTCACAAGCCTGCATCTCCAGAGCAGTCCTCATGGATACGAGTACGCTTAGCATAGCTTAGCATAGCTTAGCATACAAACTGGAGACAGCAGACCTCGTCCAGAAGGTTGCTAGGAAATCTAAAGTTCATTCATCGACAAATGAAGTAAATCTATTGCTTCACTTGGTTACATTTACCATCAACATTTGCTAGTGAAATAACGATTAGATTCTAAGAAGCCATCTTTAAAATGTGTCGCAGAAGCAGCAGCCTGAAAGGGGCTCACTATCAGCAGATTAAATGTCACAGGAAGCCACACAATAATGGACCACTGCAAAATGTCAAAAACTGAAGATGTCAATCTTCTGGGGTTCTAGCGTTGCTTTCTCCTCCACCTCATGAGCCACAACCTTAAGACCAAAGATAAAGAAAAAGGGCTACGGTTGGAATCCTGCAGCACATTCCTCCTCCCGTCTACATTCAGGAGAAATAACTTCTCATTCTTTGAAATGGAAAACTATTGCCGAAGGCTTTTCAAGTGCACTTAATATTCATTTGAACGGGGACAAGCAATTCTGGTGCTGTAGGCGTGCGCTTGTGACATAAAGCCACCCCCCCCCCCCCTCACAGTACAAATTCACATATTTCCCTCCACAAACCTCAGAGGGACCAGTTTCACCGTTAAATTATGGAACGGTGCTGATGTTCTGTAGGACAATAACGCCTCAGACTCCTGAGTCACTGTGGATAGAATTTAAATTGAGATGTACCCTCTCTTCAGCACTACGAACGTTTTTTTGTCTCTTCAGTTGATAGTGGTCAGTGTTCCCTTTGCCGCTGGGATGCTTTTTTTTTGAGGTTCCACTTACCCTGAACGATGAGGTTGACCTGTGAGGTCTTGGGCTGCTGCTTGGTCTGTATGGAACAGATGTACGCCCCCTCGTCATACACATCCACCTAACGGAAGAGACCATCCAATTTTAGGTTCATAGGGCATTTACTTTTTTTAATTTTTAGTTCGAGTCCCCAAACATGAGTTCTTCTCACTTGAGAAGATTGAGCTGCTGCGATGGTACTCAACTCATTTAAAAAAGTCCAAAATGTAAATCGACAAAAGCCGTTTGGATGACAAATAATAATCATAACAAAAAAGAAAAACATATCAATGTTTTTTGGCACATTTGAAATGCCTGATTTATTATACCCCAGTTTGTTGATGTGACCCAAGAAATAATTCAACATTTCAGGAAGATACTTCATTATTGGCCAGTGGCCAATGATTAAATGAATAAATTGGACATTGGTGTCATATACGAGCACAGAACTAGTTTAAGATCTCATACCATAGTATTTGGGCTCAGATAATCATGCTTCCTCCAGCTTCATTCAGTGAGCACACAAGCACATCTCCATAAGCTGTTCAACTACTCCTTTAAGGATTAAGTTATGCTGGTAGGTTTGTTGTATGTTAAAACTACCCTGTATTACAGTAATCTGTTTCCTATTTCTAAATGCAGCTCACCCAAACAGTTAATGATGATTCAAAGCATATATATATATATATGTGAATATTACCTTCTGAATGCGCAGGCTGTACTCCAGCTGCCCCTTGGTGACCAGGTCTACCCTGGGGTCCAGGGACCACTTGTCCTGGCCGGCAAAGATGATGTTGGATCGGTTGAGCCAGGCCACCTTGGACACTTTGTCGTCCACGTAACACCTGCAGGCACAACGGGAAACGAGCGAGTTAGAGGTTGCGATGAGCGGATCCGGAGCGAGGAGGCTTGAAAGGAAAGCGTGCGTATGGTCTCTCAACACGTGATCCGATTAAGGGGGAAAGGAAATGTGGGATTTTGTCGATAGGAAATAAACAAAAAGCGATTATGGGATCATAACAGAAGCCGTATGAAACTCAAGAGGCATTTAAGAAAGACTTTGAAGGCACAATTATTCCGAAGCAAGGGGGCGAGCCGGGTATATTTCAACACAAAATTCATCCGCGTTGTGTTCAGTTAGTTAAACTAAACGCACAACTCAACTCTCCCACTTTCTGGGGCCTTAAAAGATAAGTGATATCCATCGACATACCCCATCGTCCATTCATCCCTTTTCACTCGTTGACAGCGAACCCCTTGCTGAGGCTGAGAAAGGACCCCGGTGTCCTCGCGTTTACGCCTTGTTGCGCGCTGTCAGACATCTGGCGCGGGGCGGGGGGCCCCGGCGTCTGCCTCCTGAGTGAACGTAAACGCGGGGAGCCGCTGGGACTCGATGAGAATGGGACGGCGGCTGTAACGCGAGCCGACAGCGGACGGATCCCGACGCGCGCCCCCCAGCCCCCCGAGCATCGGGCGGGCCGAGGCCGCCTTTGGCTGGTGACCCCGGGTGATGCACAGCAGCTGTGTTTGGCGGCTGATGTTCCTTCCCTCTGGTGTGGAGGCCAGATGACTCGCTGGCTTTGTTCACTCGCTTGGACATCGAACCTCTCGCTCGCCCGTTGTCCAATTAAAGGCCGACACGACGAGCTGTTGCCTTCTGCTGTGTTGAGTGCAAATGCAATCGATTGCTAGACAGGGTTCAGAGACAGATGAACTCACTCACTCAGTGGATTGTAATGAGATTATTCATGCCATTAATATGTTAATAATCTAGACTCGAAACTGATGAAATCCAACTTGTGTGGAAAGTTGGTAATTGAAAGAGGCAGTCATTGTAATAGAATCCAGCTCAGAAAAACAGAAAATAAAGCAATCTTTTGAAGGAAAATATGGTAATAATGTTCAAAGAAACAGCTGTGAGGAATGGACAAACAACATTGTCAACAGCTGGTAATGAAATTATTTTGTGCTTAATTTAATTGGCTCTTTCTGCTCTATTAAAACGCAATGGTGCAATGCTGCTTTGTTATTGTCACCTTCTCCTTTGCCTGGTTTCATTCTGTTCCATTCCAACAGTCATGCACAGTGGTTCCAAAACACGCGCACAAAGACACACAAACCGGTAAAACGATATAAAATAGAATGATGACAAATACAAATGCAAACAAGTTGTAAAGAGGCCGTCGCTGTGACTCTGACTTCACTACAACAGATCCTGATCTCGGGTCTCAAGGAGGGATTATACAAGAAGAACCATTCGCACAATAGGATGCACCCAATTACCCCCACCCTGTGTAAGCGAGACAAGCAGTTTAAATGGTTAATTGCACTCACGCTGTGCGAGTGGCTCCCACAGAGCAACTTCTGAGCTGTCGGATAAATACAGTGTGTGTCTGGAACCGTTAATCCTCCAAATGTTCCTAATTGTATTGTGTCCTTTCAGCGTCGCCGTACGGGTCAAGGGAATAGTTAAATAAATAGACTCTAATCACTGTTCCCAACACTCATCAAGCCCTCGCGTTTCCACTGGCATCACTTTGCACTTCTGCCTCACCACTCCGCCACTTCCCACTACCGGTGTTTTCTCTCCTGCCTCTATTCCCGCCTCTGTAACTTTGTTCCCACCTTTCCATCAGCGTGGTTAAAAAACGGCGTGGAATAGAAGTCAAAGAATCTATTCATCGATCTCAGAGCGGGTTTTCGCTGTTACCTCTTGCCCTCGAGCCTCCACAAGGTCCTGACCATCCACGGTGCAAATAAACGGAGCGTGCTCAGTAGTAGTTGTGTCCTGTTCTCACTAATGACAAACTGGCCCGGGAAGAAGAGACATTCCTGCCTCCCGTCAGAGCAGTTGTCCCCCTTGGAGGTCCCGCTGTCTTCTGGAGGTGTTTCGGGGCAGGGCCGTGGTTCTCGGGGGCAAACCGAGGAACATTAAACAAGTCGCTTTCAGGACACTCGATTTGATAGCGAGCCACGGTTGAACCGTTTGAAAATGACAATCCGTCCCATTGACCGGCTGCAGAATCTCAGCTGTGTCATCTCCAGGTTTGCAGTCCTCAGCCGAATCCGCTGCAGAATGCACAGTCTCAGTTTATACAAAGGCAAATATTTACTCATGCATGTAAATAAAAAGCCCTGTTAAATGCTTCTTTTTAACTCTGTGTACAAAGTGGCGTGGGTGCATCGGTCCGGGGGGGGGGCTAGGTTTACGCGGGGTCCGCTAGTTCGGTGTCCCCGCGCCTTGTTACCATGAGTTGTTGATGGAGTGGCCAGTGGGCTGTGGGCTGACAGGAGACTCTGTGGAATGACAGATGCTGGGGCCAGAGCTGCTGAGCTGGCAGGAGGGCCGGGCCCAATGAATCCCTGCTCCGGGGGTATACCCAATTCTCCTCCTCTCACTTCCCCCTTTCGCTCTTTTTTTTTGGCCTCTCTGACATCTTTTTTTTTTTACCTCTTATCCTCATAAATACTGGGCTTCCTGCATCACTGAAGACATGTGGATTTCAGTGCGAGTCGGAGAAAATGCTCCATCTAAAAGAAACCCTGCCTCACTGCACCCGGGTGGGCAAGAGCCGCTCAGGCTTGGCAGCGCCTTCGTCGCCTCTGTTCTCCATTTCGCAGGGGGACCGGTGGGACAGAGGTGGGAGACGGAGAGAAGGGTAATAGAGAAAGAGAAGATGTGGCCTAGATTCAAAGAAACGGCAGGAATGGGCGAGAACGGAAACTTCTGCTATGAGCAGACCCCGAAGCTGCAAACTGAATCAAAGTGAGGTCATTTCTTTTTAAAGGCCTCAAAGCAGTTTCTTGCCCCAGAAACCTTCTGCCCGCGTCTTTCCGGCAGGGTCCGTTCATCCTCTTGGCTCAGGGAAAACAAAGCATTCCTTGAAATAACGGTTGGAGCGTTGTGGGATTTTATATTTGACTGGGACAGGAAGTGAAAGCTAAATTGAATAAGCAATTGACACTCAAAGTGAGTTGGTGGGTAAACATCACACAAGGTGGGTGTATCGTACCCGGGACGCAGTTGTGTATGTTTACGTTACCAAAATGAGGTACTCGCAAAAAAGGTGGCAACACGAGTGGCAAACAGTTCACATGAATTAAGGGTTTGAAGATTTTGTGAATTTCCCTTTTGCAGGTTCAATGAATCATTAAAAAGGGATGATGAGGGCGATACTTTGAGTGAGAATCCGTTTCCTTTGATCGGTAAGGATCTTAAACAGAAAGAATTCATTTTGTGGACACTAAAGAGACCCTTTGGCTTAAAAAAGGAAAGAGACCTGAAGGGAAACCCTGGGTCCAATCCCTTCATGTAATACAATCAGAAAAAGACTTGAAGTAGCCATTGTTGCACTCCATTTTTCTTCACTACTTCAAAGTCCAGAGAAAGCCACAAATCCTCGTACAACTCTCGGCATCTCGGGCAGGGATGATGATGTTTTGACACTTGGCCAGCAGACCTAGCGGGGGAAAATTCTCCTAAAAATATGGCTACAAACCACTTAGGAAAGTGCTTGATTCCAATTTGCTTGCCGCAGGTGCAGTTTCACCCTTGGAGCTCTTGTCATGAAATCTATCGACATCCTCGTGACAGTGCATTGCAGATTTTTTTTTTTTTTTAGTTCCTGAGGCTGTGAAGTAGACGACGTCAAATCTCCACGGCAACCGTCGCGTCGGCAAGGAGAGGAGAGCAGAGGGCATGGCGTGCTTTGCTGGCAGCCGACATGTGACTGCTGATCGCAGCTCACGCTGTCCGTGCGAGCGCTTCTGACGCGGCCCATGAAGTCCAAGTGACAACTCCTCAGTTTCCCCCTTGGGTGCTTAAGGCAGGGTTGGAGCAACCTTTGTGGATGTCACTTGATCACATTTTTGTTGAAAGAGCACCAAAGATGTCATGTACCGCATAGCATGAGGACATCGCTTAACGATATTAACCTAGCTGCCTGTTCTTGCGCTCTAAAATGGGCTGTTTTTGAATGATTTGGGATTGATGTGTTGTGGAAAAGCTTCTAGTGATGTATGAAGGAAAACTAGAAAACAACCCAACATCGATTGGACTCCAAACAGATATATCGGCTGCAAAGCCCCGAAAGTCACAGAAAGATGAAACAGGAGCTTTGCTTTTCCTTCTCTTACTCTGTCCTCTTTTTTTGCGTAAGATAAAACTCACAACAGAAAAAGTGTCAATAACTACTGGTTGAATCAGAGCTTTTTTCGGGGTGTTTCATCAAATCTTGGACTTCAGAGGTTAGCCGGCAACAGTACCTACGGCCGCCGTATCGAATGCGTCGCCGACGGGTGTCACGTCGTCCGAGAAGGCCACAAAGTTCTTCTGTATTTATATTGAATAGCAGACCCACATTCCGTCTGAAGAGGCCAACAGATCATCTTGGTGTATTAGAGATGTTGCCAGCACTGCTGGTATCATTAAATACAAGGAAACACCAGGATGTTTTTCTTTTTCCACTCATTTTTAGCTCATAGCTCATGAGACAATCTTGGACTTTATGAAAGTCATGAACAGTGTAGACCTGCTCTGTATAAAAAGAGTTAAGGCTTCAAATCCGTCAAATCTATAATCTGACATCCATGATTAGATCAATGGTAACAAACAAATTGAAAATACTCTATTTTCAATATGGATTTTAAAGAATGTAAATATGAATAAAATAAATGCATGTCTTCACAAACAAAACCCAGCCACGTTCTCGCTGGGGATCGAACCGCCGCCGAGTTCCAGCTGAAGGACGACTTTGCTTCATCAACTCATCGGTTCAATTGGTCCTGTGAGTCTTAACTAGGCTAACTAATTAAGAAGCATGCCAGGCTAAAGAGTAAGAGAGTTTGTATTCTGTCATCATCGTCAGAATAGTTTTTAATTATTCCCTTCATGCCGAGTTGGCGTCCGTCTTCTGATCAAAGGACCAGTAGAACTATGGGCCTAATGGATTTTGGCATGCAAG
The DNA here is from genome assembly GCF_949316345.1 of Pungitius pungitius. Lineage (NCBI taxonomy): Eukaryota > Metazoa > Chordata > Actinopteri > Perciformes > Gasterosteidae > Pungitius > Pungitius pungitius. The sequence goes on from NC_084902.1 coordinate 2,824,468, forward strand.
TGTTGATGTCAACTGGAATCACAGGTGTTTAAATATCGGTGCTCACACATCCCCACAGTAAACTAAAGGTCTCAAGCCAGAGTACAACATTATACAGTCCTGTTCATTTGCACACCGTGAACATTGAGTCGAAGCATTGCTACACAGAGTGATGATGCGTGAACAGTAGTTTTACCCACAATTGAAGCCTTTCAATAGCTGCGATCCATAAAGGACTGAAAGAGCAATAGGCAGGTGGGGCGGGGGGGGGGGGGGGGGCAGGGTCTCTCTGTGAGGTGGGATGTAGGAGGGAGAAAACATGAAGAAGAACAACATGTTTTTCTGGGCTTCTTTTCTTCCCACATCTACAAAGACACAAGGAAGAGGCACCTTTTCAGATGCTACAGGTTCACAAAAGACGGACAGAGCTCTTAACTTGTAAAGGGTAACGACATCATTTTAATTATGGGAGTGGGAAAATGTGGGAATTTCAATAGCTCAAAATGTTTAATAAATACCCTACCCGAAAAGCTCCCGAAAACAAAACATTATATAAAACACGACGCTCCTCTGCTACCGTCCATTATTTTCAGAGCAGCTCCTGCGTTACACAACCAACAGCAGGAGTAGAAACAAACATCCCACACCACCTACGTACGGCCTCTCCGATGTGCCGCCAGGGTCTCCAGCAGTTTGTGGGCCTACGGGATGCGAGAGGTTATCACGCAACGGCGAGGAGATGATAACACGGATGGTCCCAGGTCTGCGCCTGCATCCGCCGCCGGGTGGAATCGATCCAACCGTGGGAACCCTATTTTGCGGAGCTTCGGCCTGACCAATTTCTATCGGTCACAGGTAGTGGGAGGAATTGACTGAGCGACAGGGAGCAAATATCGCTTTAAAGCGACGGGAAATCACTTTGTGGCGGCCTGCATGCCGTTGTCGCCTTCCATGACAACTTTGTTCAGTCAGAGGGAAAAAAAGTCCTTAAAAAAATAAACGCTTTTTCAGGGGGGATTAAACTGACACATGCCACAAAGAGAGTGACATCCACATACAACCACCATTGTACAAGCGCGCCACAATGACTACAAAGTCAATAAAAAAGTGTGTGAGAGACAGGGAGACGGAGAAAAATGTCTCAGGGCAGGAAGATCGATTGTACAGTCATTGCAAGACATTCCCACGTAAAAGGTGGCTTGCAAATGTTTCAGTGGTCCTTGTGTGTTTATCAGTGTGTGCGTGTGTGTGTGTGTGTGTGTGTGTGCAAACTGTGATAACCTAGCAGTGTGGAATACTAATCTGTGTTGAAATCAGGGGATTGATTTAAAGTGAACTTCACATCATTTAATATGTCAGATTTATTGGATAGCGGGAGAAATTCTTTATCACAACCAGCCTGCCACTGTGTGTCTGTGTGTGTGTGTGAGTGTGCGTGTGTGCCCGCAAGTCGTTAATCATTTAGAGAGAGGGGAAAAAAGTTCACACAAGAAAAAAAGAAAAGAAACATTATGACAACGGCATCAACGTTTTGCTGTATTCCTTTTAAAGAGGAAATATGATGTGATGGAACCTCACTTCCTGAAACACTGGTTGATTGATGGATTGTCATATCGATGTGTTTTGGTGGGTTTTTAAATTGCTCTATTGTGCAACTAACATTGTATTTGTGTAGCACTACTGGGAACATCAGACAAATACACCGGCAGTGCCTTCAGCCAAAAAAAAAAATCTTTTATAATTGTTTTCTCTCGAAGCAAATGGTCATTATTCAAATTTAATTTGACACAGCGACGTGGCCTCATTAGCATACGCTCTGACCGGGGCGGTTGACTGGCAGAGAGCCTGCCACTTTGTGTGTGTGTGTGTGTGTGTGTGTGTGTAATGATTGTCCCCCACGCTCTGAGATGACAAAGACCCAGAAGACCCATTTTCTCAATTCAGATGATAAAATCCTGCATTAAAATAAAAAAACAGCTTTCAGCCAAAGTGAAAACAGTTTTTGATTGAGTCACATTTAGGGCATGTTACTAATAACTGTGTACTGTTTTTAAATCAACTCACTTTCCACCCAGATCACAAAAACCTTTGGCAGGAAAAACCCGTTGCTGATTAGTTAAAAAAACTGATTTAAAAGTGAGCCTATTTTACCACAAGTGACCTGTTTAGAGTGCCTGTTCCTTTAAACGATAATGTAAGACTCCCATTTCATAGTGACGAGAGGTTGATAAGGAAGTCGCAGTCACTCCAGCATTAGTTTTGAGTTTTTGGGTCGGTAAACATGCCAGATGCACCCAAAATAAACGTGTCAAATTTAACTTGTGTGTTGCTCGGTACATGTGTTTACTAGGATTCATCTTAATAATTTGGAACAAGGCGAGAACATTCATTTGTTCGATACCGTTACAAGTAAATTAAGGCCTGGCTGTAGGCTTGCTCTCACTTTCGGTTGTTGTCAAATGACACGTTGCAGGGTCCGAGAAGCCAACTCGCAGCACATTATTCCTCCCTCCAGTCTTTGGGTTCACCTCACTTGTCTCATAGAAATTGGATGAAATTACGTATTTCTATCTGACCTTAATGTCAACAGAACAATAGTTCAGAATGGACCTCTTTCAGGCGTGGCTTTGTTATATAGAAGCGAGCACTGACTGTGACGTAACCGTTTTAAATCTGACTAAGAAAGGATGAACAAGAAGCCCTTTTGTTAAAAAATAACTGCACTTCCCTTTGAGGCAATTGGACTCCTAAAAGCTCAGCGTCACGATGTTGAAATGTTAATGTTGAGAAAGAGCCAATTTGCCTTGTCGTTATTCTGATTCAAAGATATTCCATCATTAATAAAGAAATGGAGATGGCACTTTTTAAAAGAACATGTCCTCCAGTGTAACTAAAGGGAAGATTGCAGCCATTTCTTACATGAATTAACATATATAACATTATCTGAGTCTGACAGGCAGATGTGAAAACACAGAAATATACCCTGAAACAAAAAGTATATTTTAGTGTGATGTATAATTTACAAGGATATCATTATTTCTATTATTACATTATCTCTACATGACTAAACATCAACAAATTGAAATAGTTATTTCTAATAACATGCCTACAAGGTGTTCGTCACTTTATGGATGTCATCACTAAAACAGATTACGCGTTTCTTGGAATAATCCCCTGTAATTATCATGCAAAAATAAGTATTTTTCTGCTTCAGGTTACGTACTTGCAAATTTTGCACTGATGATTACTGACATTTGTAATTAGCCGCTTTCACACACTCCTCTTTTAGACACAAGTAGTTACTTGACCTTACTGGGGATCAAGATAAAAATAGGTATTCATTTCCCCCGCCAGGCAGATGAACTCGTAAGATCAAAGGAAAGGGAACAGGGTGTCAATATGTATATAAATATAATTACCAACAGTTTTCAAAGTAAACCTCATTTCAGATGCCATTATTAAATATATATTAATATATATAGGGTAGAGCCGTCCCGCTGCTTCAAATAAACTGCATATTTTGCGGCTGTGGTACATTGTCACCTACTTACCAATTCAATCTTCATTTTTAATGTTACTTCTACTTGAAATAGTAAACACCAAAGGCATTGGAAAGTGTGGACGTGACATCATGTTGGTTCACTGCTCCACAGGAATGAGACTCGTCAAGTTGAAGCGGTGACTTTTCCTTTAAGAACACGGAGGAAGCCAAACACGGATTACGAGATTCTCCTCCCAAGTGTTGATCCTCAATCAATACACTGGCAGCTCCGATTGGGCTTTAATGCGGTACCTGAGGCGGCCTGCCAGGACCTCACAGGACCTCAGAAGCCCCGGGGGCACAAACCGACGGTTGTGATGCCGTCTGATCCCTTCATTAAAGTGATTAAAGTGAGTTTTGGTTTGTTTTTGTTGCAAAATGTCCAATCATCTATTCATATTTTTGACTTTGACTTTTGAATTTTTGATGGAGATTATGTCTTGAAACAAGGTTGTTGTCACACTGTTATACAAATATAAAGGACAGTATGTATGAAACCTTAAAAGGTCTCTATTACGAGGCTCACATATATCCATCAACAGTTGCTTGGGACCAAAATCAGTGGCCGTCAAACTAATGTTCAAAACGTGGCCCAAATGTATGTTATTCTGGTCCAAGACGAGGCGTCGAAATGTCTTTTCGATGCCATCAAACAGAGCAGAGATGGACTAGAACCTAGCCGCCACCTGCTGATCCTCTTGGAAAGAATCCTGCTGTTGATGAAAAAGACTCTCTGGGCAGTTTCAGGATTCACTCAACATTCACTTTAGCTTAAACACATTTGCATAAATGAATGAGATCTACTCGCTTAAAAGTGCTGCCGAGGGAAATTATGTGCATCTCGCATTAAGAGAATGTTTTCAGAATATAACGAATGTGTTTAGACACTGGATAAGGAGGTTTTTTTTTCCTAAATGCTAATGGTGGAATTGTCTAAACATTGAACTCAACAAATATATCTGTACCTCGAGCAACAAATGGCACATTTCAAAAAGACCCAAACAAACCCCAAAATCAGCTCCTAAAATATTTCCAGTGTCTGTCCTGTGTAAAGCAAACCCACACTACCACAGCATTTACTATTCCAGAAGAAAGAGTTAGTGTGTGTCACAATGCATAATATTAAAAAAAAAAAGAACACGATTTCTTCCTGCATCTGAACGCAGCGTGTGATACGCTCACAGCCCTCCTGAGCAAGGGGGCGACGTTATGAAGTGTGAACGCACGCTGCGCCGGATACATGAAGCCGATTAGGGTTCGGATGTTCTGATGCCAGAAGGATCGCCGAACACTTGCTGTGCTGTGGTGCGTTCAGGTGCTTTGTGAACCTCAAAGCGTAAAGGTTGTCTGTTCCAGACCAATACAAACAACTCACAGCCACGGACACACAAAAGAGGGCTCCGACCTCACGGCGGGACTGCTGCTGGCGCTTTGACCTTGAGATGGGGATCCCGGTGGATGTTACGTCGTCAGCTCAGCTCAAACGTGGGAAGTTCGGTTCATAAACGGCACGGACGCCGAGGTCGGCGCTTAATAAGGTCAAATCAAAGTGCTGAGACAAAAGCCGCCGCGCCAATCACTCGGAGCGCTATAGAGCCACGTCCTAAACCGCCGTATGACAGAATGATATTCCAACTGGAAAATAATTGGACCCAATCTCTAAACCCTACAATTAAAAAGGTTTTTAAACCCAAAACAGTGGCAAGTGGGGGAGGACGTGAGCGACGGAGAGGGACAGAGACAGATGGACAGATGGCCGCAGCAGCCCCCCCCATGAAATTACAAAGAGCAATGCACTCCCACAGAGACGGAAAGGTGGAGAGGGAGGGAGGGAGGTGGAAGCAGCCTGGCAATTATCCCTGGGGTGTCTCCCTAAAGGTGAGTGCATGTGTATTTGCGCGCGTGTACCCGTGGGCGGCACCTCAAAAAGAGAGCCTGGGTCCAGAGTTTATTACCCAGATTCCACATATCTGACATCCAGGTGCTCGGCTAATATAGTGTGTGTGTGTGTGTGTGTGTGTTTATGTAAAAATGTCCCATCGAGGTGTTGCATTACAAAAGGCACACACTCCACTCACTGCAATTGCCTTCATGTAAGAAGTGGATCGTTGAATAATTATTTTTTTAAATATTTTTGTCACTTTATTCTCGGCGAAATAACACCGCCATGTTTCCCTAAGTGGCTGCAATGCCGTTAGGGGACATTCAATTATTTAAGCTGCCTCTCACAAAAGGTGACAGCATCATTTTCATGCCGTCTCGTGACTGCGGCATCGTTCATTTGTATCGCACCGTATTTACTCTCTCGTCAAGCCCACACTAGACAACGTGTTCACTGCTGCCAAAAAGGAAGGTAAAAACCTAAAAACAAAAACACAGCTCATCGCTTTTTTAATTCATTCATTTTCAAAACCCCTGATGAGAAAATTGAATTACACCTCCAAACGCCTGAAAAGACGACGTCCAGGGGAGCACAAAGTCATGTTCAGCCCCTCCTCTTAGCTCTCCAAAACAAATAAAGGGCTTTAAAAAGGACAGGATGTGTCCCAAAAGTACAGCAGGTATACAGTATATGCCTGTGATTCCCCTGTGACTGAATGCATATCTAGATATATGCATACATGAAGAATGTGCTGAAGATGCATGCGTATTTTCCAGGTGTGCTTCTGCAACTCTAACATCTGCTCATTCACCATCATTTGCAACCGGCAGGAGAAATATGCGCCACAGCTGACCCCACATTATTCAAAAGTCAATCCGGCGCCGGTTCCTCCGATCAGTATTGTCCAATTACATTGCCGCCGACAGGGATGCAGCAGGTTTTGGGAAATAAATGCATCATTTGTGTATTATTTGGGGGGTATTTCACCGACTACTGAATGCAATATTACTTTTCAGCTTGCGGAGTGTTTCATCTCTCCGCCAGATAGAGTGTGTATTCCCTGGATTATAGTAGAACCAGAAATATGAATAAACATTAAAAAAAAACAAGATGTGCTTGCATTTTGATTTTTAAAAAAATTGTATAAACTGCTAGAAGACTATTAGCCTTAAGACACAGGAATGCAGTGCAAAGCAAAGGCCTCGACTACTTGCTGGGTGAAGCACGTTATCACAACGTTGGATATGAAGTGCGACGGCACACTATGCTAATTGAAAAGAGTCCTCCACAGCTTCAGCTTCATCACAGTCTGACACACGATGCAGTAAGAAGCAGATATATTGCCCCGTTTTTTGGACCACTCACGTCGTGCTCGTCTACCTTCACGGCAAGGTAGACGAGCAGGACCTGAGTAAGACGTATGGGAGATAAATATAAATCTATTAGTAGTACTGAGCCTGCCATCCACATCAAAAGATCATTTCCGTGAAACAGTGGATTCCATCTTCTTTCAGGGTACTTTGTATCACTCACTCATCTTGTCAGCTGTCTTCCTCTTTGCTTAGAAATCCAAGCCCATCTCACCTTACAGTAGTCTGGCATTCACACTGCTCCCCACCCTCCATCTCTCCTCCCATCGCTACCCTTTGTTGCCTTAATCATCACTTCTCTCTGGTGGATTCCTCTCCTGTTCCTCCTCCCCCCCCGGGTTGGGATGTCGGGGCTGTAGCCCGTGGCCCCCCCCCCCCCCCCACCCGTTGGAATAAACACAGCATCCTTCCATCTATCTCGCCACAGGCCATTCCCTTATCCCCATTAGACGAGACGTGGGGGAACCACGCTGCCAAGAAAACAAATGTTCTGCCCGCCTACACGCACACACACACACACACACACACACACACACACACACACACCCTTTTAACTCGCCGCCTAAGGACAAGTTAGCTCTTGTTTTTACGTTCACATTAAATGTTTTTTTTTTTTTTTTTAGAAACATGATTTAATTTATAATCCCTTATATTTAATCATTTTGTTTGTCGGTACAGTTTCTGCATTGTGCCGTGTGGTCTTTAATGATTCTGCTGACGGTTCTTGATGACTGCTTCTTTTTATGTTTGAGTTTAGCCTTTAACTTGCTGGAAACCTGTTGGATATAAAAGTGATGGACGAATATAGTTTAAACTCACTTAATGAGCACCCAACATGAATCACACATCAGACTCTTCTTTCTTCTATTCTTTTGTTGGCGTCTCTCTATTTGACTCGGAATCTGACATCACACTTCACTTTTGGAAAGCTTATTTCAAACAAACTGTGGGACTTTCATCTGCTCTTTTTTGGTGGCGGTGGGGGATTTCTCTCTCTATTCAGATTACGATATCAGAGCATTAGGGTTTTCAGCTTGCAGCATTAGGACCCTTTTTGTTCTCATTACCCACTAATCCAAGACACAAAGGTCAATGTTGCTCAACGGCTAAAGGTTAATGGTAGGTTACGGTAGGCAGGCTTGGGGAAGTGAAACTATTGTCTGTGTGCGTTGATTGTCGGACGTGTAATATCCACTTGACGCCACCTCAACACTCCTCCATTGCATGTTTACGTGAGGAAAGAGACCCACACACACCACTTCTCCCCTGTGAGCCTTTTCACTGAGATTTAAAATGATCGCGTGCAGGACAACACGCTGTGGACCCACACCCCCACCTCCCTCATGTGACAAGGCAGTGAGACGAGAGGCGTCTTTCATTCACTCCTCTTCACGTCAAACCCGACGATTCATGAAGTGCACGCTGCTTTTTCCTCAGGGAGACAGATTCATGTGTAACAAATGCATCACGAGCTGAATTTATCTGTATTTTACCAATAGATACCGTGTAAAATATGTCCAGCATTTATTAAATATAATCCCTTTGTATTACTCTGACTAATGATTCCACCATGTGTAATCTAATCAAATATTTCATGTTCTACCTGGCACCTCTTGGGATACGGAAGCGTTTAAATCAAAGCCCGGTGACAGCGGTGGGGTAGTCCATCAAATTTGATAAAACCCCACCCAGATAGTCATAACAAAGCAGATTAGCGTGCACACATTTGTAAGTAGTGGTTGTGAAGTCTTCAGGGCTTTAAAAACTGTGGATTAAAACTGCTTCATGCATTAGGGAGTTGAAGTAACCAACTAATCTCTAAGCTATAAAAAAAATACATTAAAAGCGAATGTTTGCTTTGTTCCTTTAATTGAGTCCGAAATGATACAAAAGAGATGCTGCCATTTAAATCTCTTTGCCCGTGAAGATGATATAAGCAGGATAATCCACCCTAAAATGTGTGTAAATGGGTTTCTTGTTGGGTGGAACCTTCCTTTCACGTCTCTCGCGGGAAACTCCTTTGTTGGATTATCTTATACACGTCAATCACTTTTAACAAATCAATGAAACTGGACTCGACTCTGGGGAGACGGACTGCAGAACTAACGAAACATTGCAGAAAACTAATCTCCTCTGTTCCCAAAATACCTCCTACATGTGGAATCGATTTTTGTCACCTTTCGTCACGGCGGAGTATAAAGCCTGATGTCATTCCCGCGCTGTGATCCTGACTCGCCTCGACAGTCGGGCTCGCTGGCGCCCGGGTACCAAAATACCCACGGACGTTGCGCTTCTTTTCTACCTGCGTGAAATGGCACGATGGCGGCCAGCTAAGACGTGGAGGGAAGGGAGGCGCAAAAACAGCTGTTTGATTTCACACTTCCTCTCGTCTCTCCGTCTCTCCATTAACAACAACACTTTTGTTACTCCCCCGCTCCCTTCAGCTCCATATGTCCGAAGCGTATGGCCCCATATCCTTGCCGGATTGACAATGATGCCTTTGTGAGAGCAGCCTCAAGCAAACACACACACACACACACACACGTCCAAACACAGCTTGTTCTGAGGCCCGGACCATTGGGCCGGGTCAACATTTCAATTATTTATCACAACTCAACCCAAAACACGGGCGGCGTCCTGCAGTGAGATGGAGCCCGAGTCGACTCGTCGCCACGACAACAACAGCGATGAGTTCTTGTCATCCGGCCGGGCATTTTTCTCATGGTCGCACGTCCGATAGCGCAAGGGCCCGAAAAACCACCACCATTAAATGGAGCTCCTTCTCCTTCCTCTCCCTTGTTCCTCTATCTCTTCAGGCTATTGGAGGCATATTTCACAATGGCGATTCATGTTTGCCCCCCCCCCCCCCCCCCCCCCACACACACACACACACACAGGAAATGAATTACTGCTTTAACAAATCAGTACACCAACAAAGCGTGTGTTGTTGTTTTTTCTTTGGGTTGCTGTGATCGTCGTTGACAAGTGCCTTGAATCAAATGAATTTGGCATTAAAATGTGACACTAACTCAAATAAAATAGGCAATTAAAAGAAACTCAATACCGAAAGCAATCTTATGCTCACTTTTTCATTATCACAGCTTACCCTTTTGGCTAAGTGGAGATTTCGATTCTGTCATTGTCTGTGATATTAATAATGTTGTAGTTGCTTTAGGGTCAGTTTACACACCTTAAATATGACTCTTTGCCCACATATTTGTGAAAGAAATGCAAGTTCTGCTGATGATGGACTCTCACTGACGTGCACATCCCGTCGGGCAGGTGGTAGAGAGAAGATCACATGCCACCCGATGGCGACCTCATTTACCTCAACGTGATCCCCCCCCCTCCCACCATGGCCGCTGTCTGCGCTTAATGCAATAGACGAGCAGCAACATGCGCACATGTGCTCACAAATACGTGGAAAGACACATCGACACCCGGGCCTCGGCTCGATGTAAGTAGATTGACCCCCCCAACCCACCCCGGGGGGGGGGGGGCAATGGCAGCCAGGTGAACCTGCTCAGAGAGAACAGGCGATACGAGGAAAGAAGTGAGATTGAATCACACAAGAGTAACCGACAGCATCACATGTTCATTTTGGAGGAACGCGAGGCCCGTCTCCTTGTGTTCTGATACCGAATTGGTGCGATATTATTAGTCTTGGATCAGGAAAAGAAACTTACAGTACCGTTACCTCACGGATATAACAGACACACGGGCAAATGTACCTTCTAAATGGATGTTCTCACTTTTTAAGCATTGAAAATAATAAACACACCCCGAAACGGTTCTTTAAAAATTAAATACAATAATAAGTGTATTCTTAACTTTGTTTCACGCTATGCAACATTAAACCAAATAACTTTTGCTTTACACACCTTTAGCTGTGACCACACACATACACACGCACACACCAGTAATAACTTAACTAAAATTAACCTTTAAAATAACAAACAGGCCTGATTCGATTTTCGGATTCGTAGAAACCACAAACTTAGCCGTCAAAAAACGTACACCGGGTGGTACCTCTCCTCTGAAATGATGCAGTCCAGCAGACGAGGTGACCCGATCCACATTGGGGGGGGGTTCACGGAGCCCCCTCTCTCTCGCGCTCTCTCGCGCGCCCCTTCCAGCCCAGTCATGTGACCACAAACACGGCTACTTACAGAAAACCTTCAATCACATCAACTGCTTTTATCAGAAAGGAACGTACAATAACTATGCAGTTTAACCTTTTAAATAAACTATTTATTTATTCAGTTAAACTTTTTTCATTATGAATTTATCTTTTTTACATGGGCTACATGCGTTACATAATTCAGCCCCATTTAAACAGATTGTTTATGTTAAAGATGGTGCGTTTAAGGCCTCGGTATATTAGAAACATAACCAAGATTGAACAAACGTGGTCATGAATACACTGAGTCAGCGCTTTTGTAACTTTTTTTTTTAAACTATTTTTTATTAAGAAAATAGGTCAGTCTGTGGCTAGTACGTTCCTGACAGGGTTTCACTTTTATTCAGAACTGATAAACGCATAAAGTGCATCGATGATGGCCTCCCGTTGGTAACCATGCTTTCAGTATCTCCAGCACTGTTACTCCCATCCCATCTGTCCTTGGTGACTCTTCCGCTACTGGACATATTTCTCTTTAACCCAAAATACTTGAAAGGAATAACTAAGGTGGATCAGTGATTGACGATGGCCTCTAATTAATGATGATTTCCTGCTAAACCCACTAAATCCGTCGGTGCATCACATGGCTCCGACTTTACATCATGCCCCCGCAAACATTCATTATGTGGATCAGAGAGTAGTGAGGATGAAGTGAAAATGACCACCTTGTGCTGATTGTCTTGTTTTTCTCTTTGTGTTTTTCCCTCTCTACGTGTTCTGTACATGTTGCCACAGTCGAGACATTTCCATTAGCGGTGTCCCTAATGCCGCTCAGGTGCCCACCAGAGTGTGGTCACACCTCGAGTGCTTTTTAAGACAGACGCCATGTCACACCCAGAATCCAACACAACTCCCACCAGAGAGATGTTGAAAATACACCATCCATGACAGCAGCCTTACATCACCCGAGGATCTCTTAGTCGTGTTTCTGGTAGAGAGCCTGGCTGCTCTTTTTCGTTTGATTTATTCACTTTTATCTTTCGTGAGAAAGCCACCGAATATATCCAGAACGGAATGTGCTGCGGATATGAAAGTAACCGTGTCTTTGCAGGAGAAACCCCCCAAAAAAAGGAGGCCAAGAATAGGATTTGAAAGATCTCTTTCGTGTTCAACCTGAAAAGAGTTCAAAGGTCGCGCCTGCTAAGCGCGACGCTCTTAACCGACATCGGAACCCCGCGGTCGGCGTCCTGGTGCTTGGTCGGTTATCCCTTCGGCGTCATTTCTTAAGGTCGTTCTTCATCCGAGGCCACCTGTCTTCCTCCTGTACTGCCGCCATAATTCCAACGGCCACCAGGGGCAGCGCTGCACTACAGTGTGGGAAAGACCAGCCGGGTTTAAGGGGCTTCTATAAAAGTTTGCGCAGTTATTAAAGAAGGAAACCAGCGAACGTTTTAAGATTAACATGAACACATTGAAAGAATTAATTTCAAGCGAACATACTGGAGCAGTAAACATGAGGCAGAATCGATCAGAATCAATGTGCACGTCTTTGGATTCAAGGATGAAATTACTACTAAGAAATATTTGTAACTCTATATTAATTCTGTGGCGTTGTTTTTCAAAGTGGTATTTCCAGTTTGGCATTCCAAGCGATGCGTTACCTTGCCTTACCTAATCAAACAGGACTAAATGAACCACACGTTCAATTCAGATAAACAAAACATCGCTGCACTTTAAATTACATGTAAATTACATTTACATAAGATGCTGTAGTTTAACTCCAAAATGTCATAATTTCATAGATCAATATTTGTGCCAAAATTGTCATAGTAAGCATCTCAACAATTGACTGATGGCTTAAACAACACTCTCTAAGGTCACATTATATTCAAATTATAGTTCATCATAGTTCATAAAGTACATTTACTGAATTACTGACTTATTTTGCTCCGAATGAACCTGTGGGCTGTGATGGAGAAACAGATTTGATGTTTTACGAGAACACTTTGCGTTGGGTCAGTGAAAATACACTTAATACATTATTTACAGCCACAGCAAATCCACTAATTGCCTCGTTTCACTTTTATTGATAAGCATACATTTTACACTAATAGGCGCACATCACTGTGGCACTCTGGGTAGCTGACCCATTTTGTTTCCAATGAGGACAGCTTTCTAACATCATGCAACATAAATAACAGCATTGTAAAAGTGACAATGCTCATTATGTTGAAGAATCCCCATGTCCCCCAAATGTCCTCACAGATCACTGAACAGCATGCTGGGATTTCGAGGGGACCACTGGGGGAGCTAATCCTTTTAATAGCGTTTGTCTAACTCATTCAGGTCCCCTCACATTTAGAAATAACATGAATAGAAGCCTGTCATTGCATAATTAGATTACACCTCTTTGTATAGGAAATGAAAAACTTGATTAGTCCAATACCAAACCCAAGCTCCAGCCCCTTATGTTCAGAGAGCAGATTATTCTTCACTGGTCTTGGATATATGCAGAGCAGCTCAATCATAGCTATGGACCTTTGCATGAGGAAATTCTCTCTAAATAGACCTTGTTGAATATTAAAATCAATTACTTTCCTACATTTTTTCACTTGCATGTTGAGACTTACATTAAATTGTTCTACGATAATAAGGTTTTGGAACTTCTAAAAAGCAGCTTAAATCATTTACCATGAAGAGAAACACGGAGGGATCTTGTGTCACATAAAGGAACACGGTAAAAATCAAAGAGACAGAACATCAAAGAGCGGGCTCTGCTCCTGCAGGCGTAATGCGTCTACTGAAAAACACAGATAGCAAAGCACCGCTGGCTGAGGTACAATGCTATAATGATACAACTCATCTGCCAAAATGCTATTCCTCCTTTCTTATAGTCTGATGCACATCAATCTTCTCTTGCAAATGCAATAATTTCATCACGTTGCCTAGCAATGCATTTGGTACCAAACTCGGTACACAAGGAGCCTCGGAGCATCACAACTGTGTGAGTCTGGAGTGTCACCAACCTGCATTAATCATGTATTTCACAAGACATTCTTAATTTTATCAAACCCCAAAACAAGAAGGGTTTTGGCTGCCTGATGTATACAAATTACAATTTGATAAAAAAAAGAAAAGAATGTATTCTGGGATTTCTGCTCTGGGCTACAATAAAATGAAAAGGAAGTCGGTGCCACGTACAACAGTGGACCAAAGTTTTTAATGACTTAGCCCAGCCCAAGCAGCTTCCGCCAGCTTATCTCCCTCTCTGGGTGCCGACCACCCCCCCCCCCCCCGCCCCCTCTCCCTTCAAAACGGACACAAAGTAAGTTCTACCTCAAAATCATTCCTTCACCACCACGGCGAACCGCATTGCAGCCAGCGCCCCCCCAATGGAGCACATATGGACCAGAGGGCTCGTTGGCAGCTTGCAGCTGTTCTGTTCTGACGAAGGGGAGGATCGGGGGGGGGGTGAGCAGCCTGTGGGTGAGATCCAATAGGACCGGGCATGAGAGAGCATTGCGGAGGCAGATGTGCAAATAAGCAGAGCGGTCACACTGGCAGGAGGAGGAGAGGGAGGATAAATGTCATCTTTTACGCCGACTCAGAGGTTTCCAGCTGTGCGGTGCCCATCAGATCTTTTAAGAAAAGTATCTTTAGAAGGTCTTGTTGTTTTCGCTCATACTCAGACATGCCTTGCGATTCACTATTTAAATGAGCATTAGTATTTTCGTAGGCAAGATGTAAGAAAAAAGCTCCCCCCCAAAGGTTTAGAAGAACAACTTAAAAAGCTAAAAGTCAGTATACAAAGTCGTCTGTTGCACTGCGTGTGATTTAAAACGTCATCGCTCCTGTTTCTGCTTTGTTTTTTTTGTCTTCCTGCTGATAGAAACGTTCTGACCTGCATGCGAGGTCACTCCGGCACGTCTCGAGTGCCCGGTTTGTGTTGGAGAAAGAGGTGTAGGTGAAATAATTGTACGGTCACAGCGTAGAAGTGAAACGTGCCTCACCACCAAAGGAGACCAAGGGGGACTGACCAGTCCGTCCTTGTTTGTGTCAATAGAAGAACTGTCTGCAGAGCCGGGTGCAGGCGCCCGTTAGATGACATCAACATGACTGGCATGATAAGTATGGTGACTTTAAGCGCCGACCACTCAGAATGTTCCACTTCACGTCAAACACCAGTTTCTAGGATACACTGTAAAAAAAAAGATCCTACTTTTACGGAAAACAGCATTTTTACAGTAATTTTTCTGTTTTTTAAAATTATGTGCAAGCTATGTAAAAATAAAGATATTATCTGTAAATCAACAGTCCAACTGTAAATGTAAGTATTATGCTAATAATGACAAATTAAATTTTCTCATTTATTTAGGGGAGAAATACTGTAATTCTACAGTATTTTACTGTTTTCCTAAATTACATTCAAATCATGTGAAATAATGGTCAAATGACTGGCAGCAGCGGCTGCCAAATAAAAACCGTAAAATGAAGGTAAAATAACTTTAAAATAAAGTGTGAGAACCATAAATATACAGGAATTCTCCATAACAATTTTACAGAGAAACACATTTATTTTATAGATATACACCTATATACCTATTGTGTGTATGTATACATATATACATAGTTTATAAATGTCAGCAATTATATTGACATGGTGGTGTGGTGGTTAGCACTGTCGCCTCACATAATATTGTTTTATTGCAAAACCTTTGGTGATATCACTGTATTGAATACAGAGAAAATCTATCAAATGAATCATCCAAATCAAATTAAAACAAGAACATCAGTGAAAAACAAAAGAGCAAATCCCACAATAACGTTTTCAATTTTTTTTTTAAGTGGCTTCATTTCATTGTAAGAAAAAGTAAAATCAATCTGCCTGATTTGTTTTACCTCAGTAATCGGAACTGTATTTTCTACATTGTGCTCACTATTGATGAGTAGATGTGTTCCGGTCAGTTTAACAGGTGTTCAGACACACGGCCACGTTTGGTGGCTACAGAGAGCCCCGCCGGGCCCAAACAGATGTTCTGATGAGCCAGAACACAAGTTACAAGCGGACCAGCTGGGTTCTGACCCATAGAGGGGCACCGGGCCGGCCCGCTACCTTGTTCCCATGAACTAGTGACCGGGGGCCCGTCGGTCCAATTCAATTCACGTGGCCTGGTGCCCTGAACACACCCCATCGGCCGCCTGGCTCCTTTCAATTCAATCCTTTTAAAAACGGTTAAGGATGGAAACAGCATGCAGCCAGAGAGCATAATAACAAGGTTTTATTCAAAGCAGGACTGCCAGAACACTGATGGCTCGGCGTTGTACTGAACATCATAAAAAGAGGAGAGTCCACTGAATTGTGGCTTTATGCAAAAAGCCATTTTTTTTTTGATCATCCAAGAAGAAAGTCAGTATTAGAAGAAAGGCTTAACTTGGCTAATTCTTCCCAGTGTTAGTTTGTTTCTTCCTCCGAACGAAATTGTTTACGGGCGATGATGTCACACACAGCGCAAATCGTAAAAGCCCCGAGTCGAGCGCTTTGTGACGCTCCGTTGTGTGAATAAAAGTGGCTGAACTTGAAGGTGCAGACTCTGGAATGTATCCGTGTGAAGCTCCGTCCCAAACACAACAGATCAATAAGCCTCCAGACAGGAAGCGGCTGGGGGGGGGGCGGGGGCTGCACTGCTCGCACTATTTAAAACCAAAAAGGCATCAAGGGTGACAGGGACCGGATGGGGAAGAAAAAAACTAACGATATACCCTAAATGCGGTGTAACTTACATCAAAAAGCCCCGATGTAGAACACCTCATGGATCATGGCATTAAAAGAGGAAGCAACGGGGAAGCGATTCCTGAAAGATAAAGTCATATAAAAGCAGCCGCAGACGAAACGCAGTAAAGAAAGGAAACATAAATGGGAGGGGGGGGGGGTCTAACTTGTATTTACTCCGCAGCAGATGAACAAGAGAGAGATTTTCTCCGGTGTTGAAATAACAGCGAGTCATTAGTCAGACACAGAGGGAGCGGGAGTGCTTCCTTCCACTGTTTCACATCATCCATAATTCATCGGGAGAATTCAGGGGCACACGAAATCCCCCGGAACACACACACACACGCACACACACACGCACACACACACACACACGCACACGCACGCATTCATGCTCCCAGTCCGACTCCAAAAGGTAAATCCACTTGTTTCTTCTTCACCGTTTAAAAGGTCCTGCAGCTCTTCGCCACTGGAAGAGGTAACAATATGTTTAAATAATATCCAAAAAGAAGAAACGATGTAATTATGAACCAGTGCAGCAGTCGTTTTACAATACTCCGGTCAGAAAGAAGCAAGCGTGTGTTTGTGTGTCTCTGTGTGTGTGTGTTTTTGTGTGTGAGTGTGTGTGTGTGGGGGGGTTCCTAGAGGCAAAGAGTGTGTGCCTGAGGACTTCACAAGTTAATTATGCATAATTCACCTTTAGGTTAGTGTTGCTGTGTGTGTGATCCAACTCTAACTCTCGTTGACCCTCGATCCATAGTGGGGGGGGGGGGGGGGGGGGTTGAATTACTAATGCTTTATGCTTTGAGATTAATAAGAAAGAACTCATTAGATGAGCTCAATAGAATGTACCATTTTCAGGCAGTATTATTATGGGAGGGGAATGATACACACACACACACACACACAAACAGCTGCGAGGCCTCCATCCAAAACATCCCAATCAACAAGAAACAGCGTGAGAGTATTTCTTTAGGAACGTCTCTTCTTTCTCTCATGTGATCTCTCAGGTGTTCGACGCGCACGGTGACACCACACAACACTACACAACACTACACAACACTACACTACACAACACTACACAACACTACACAACACTACACTACACAACACTACACTACACAACACTACACTACACAACACTACACAACACTACACTACACAACACTACACAACACTACACTACACAACACTACACAACACTACACTACACAACACTACACTACACTACACAACACTACACAACACTACACTACACAACACTACACAACACTACACTACACTACACAACACTACACTACACTACACAACACTACACAACACTACACAACACTACACAACACTACACTACACAACACTACACTACACAACACTACACAACACTACACTACACAACACAACACTACACTACACTACACTACACAACACTACACAACACTACACTACACAACACTACACTACACAACACTACACAACACTACACTACACAACACTACACAACACTACACTACACAACACTACACTACACTACACAACACTACACTACACAACACTACACAACACTACACTACACTACACAACACTACACTACACAACACTACACAACACTACACAACACTACACTACACAACACTACACAACACTACACTACACAACACTACACAACACTACACTACACAACACAACACTACACTACACTACACAACGTGCTGCCACCTCGAGTTCAAAACCCACGGGGTGAAAGATGGCGAGCCCCGGGTCAACTGAGCTGACTCCCCCGACTCCACCACTGACTGATTGGCTGATGTCACTCGGGGGGGGGGGGGGGGGGGTCTAGAGATGGATGTCGCGTGGAGGGCGGCGGCCTCGGCATGTTTGTCAAAACAGCTTCTTCTCCCTTTCTGTGGCACCTTTGTCAGCCCGAGCCTCACCTCTGGCGTGTTGGGAAGCAAAGCGACGTTTAAGCTCATTTTCACTTTTTTAAAATTGAAGAAAGAGCACACGTCGACACTATTTAATTTGGGGGGGGGGGGGGGATTTGGTTCACTATTCGGCCTATTTGCTGATGTGAAATCCCTGGCGGCGGTTCCAGCTGTTTCAGGTTGAACATCAGCAGTGGGAATGATTCACAACAAATGAAATTGACTGTTTGAAGGTAATAACCGGTTGTATTAGTATTATAAATAATAACTGAAATGTCTCAAATGAAAAGAAACCAATGAAAACAAGGTCAAATGTATTTACTCTCAAACCGTGAACACATTTAGTGCCATAGTTGTGCTTTGTGAAAGTGAAGAGGAGTTTTTTGGAACACGGCACACGCTGGTTTTAATGAGCAGGTGCTGCGATCCTTTTGCTCTTTGTGCCGCTTGCTCTGCCAAATGTGACGTTTATTGGACAAGAGGTTCTTGAGATATGAAGGTAAGCAAACACACACACACACACACACACATTCGACAAGGGCAATTATGTGTCTTTCCCTTCACGTTTGTCCACTAAAATAAAAAGCTCATCCATATCATTGCATTCATGCGACAGTAAAAGCAGTCTCCTGAATGTAAATGTCCGTATTAATCAATAAACAACTGCAAAGAAGGATTAGGAAGATTGTAACAGCGCGCTATATTTCTTACGCATCCATTTAACTTCAACCAGCAATTTCTTATAATAATTTGTCGCCATTGTGTTTTGTTGAGGAAGCTGAATGAAAAGCATCCCTCAGCTTAACAGCATTTGTCCTCCGATCGCTGCTGCCGACCAGGAATCCCGCCGCAGCGAATTTCCCCCCCGAAATGCAGCCACCAAAACAATGTGCTGATATTTTATTCGGAGATAAAAATGATTCTTAAGGAGATGGAAGTTTGGGAGGAAAAACAGCTCATGGGTGTTCATGGAGATAATGTCATTGAGACAATTTAAGAGTTTCCTTTCTGCATCCTCTAGGCGCCCCCCCCCCCCCCCCCCCCCCACACACACACACACACACATGCTACTGGATCGACTTTCACTTCATCTTCCCGTAACGGCTCTCCAGGAGCAAAGCTGCGCTCGTCATAATCTCACCAGATGGTGGGAGCGGTAAAACAGTGGAGGCCTCTTTTTTTTTTTTATTCCACATTTAAATATCGCTATCTCTCATTGGCCGTGGGGGGAAAGTGGGATTTAGTTGAGGAGATAGTCGGGAACCTTCTTCCAGAGCCTGACCTCGCTTATTCTCGACTACGGACTCATTTAATGAAAGATTTGACATGAATGCTGCAATCAATGCGATCAATGCGTCAATGCAGCCCCCCCCGCCAGGCAGCTACACAAACATCAACATGCGTGAGCAAATTATTCATGGTGGGCTTCTTGTCTTCATAAATGATGCAGCCACATTTACATTAATAAAAACCACGCCAGTGGCGGAGAGAGATGTTCACGGCCAGTTCGGAATGAGAGGAATAAAAAAAGGAATCCACTTAAGCCGCAAAGTCTCCACATAACGTGCAACGTTTTACCAGTGGGGGGAAAAAAAATAATAAGAAAACTCACGACGCAAATAGAGCTCTTCCCTACATTTGACTACTCACGGCATGAATAGAACGTGTGTTCATAACGGAGTCCTCGGGTCAATAACCTGCGACGACATTATCCCCGTGCATGATTTGTTGCCATGGCAATGGAAATTCACGGCGCTTATAATGGAAAGAAAAGTGACATTTTGAGTTTTTCTAGGGACACTCGATTCTAAGAAATATAAACACCTTGAATTGAGCTTCAACGCGCCGCGTGTGACGAAGAAAGTTTCTCAAGTTAAAGGAACAGTAATTCGTGCGAGGATCGGTTAAGTCATTTGTGTCGGGGGAGAGTCCCGGTTGTCCTGATAGAAATCAGTCACTCCGCTTCCCAGGGACGACCTCATTAGAAGAGAGGAGTCCACCTGTCTCCCAGTGTACCGCTTTGATGAGCTTTCAGTTGTGTGCTTCGTGATTTGTTAATCATTCAGAGCGAAAGTCCTCGTGCTCAACCATGCCATTTGGGTTTTCCACATATGAACAAAACATTCACTCTTTTGGAGCCGGTTCCTAAAAGCCACTTTGTGTAAATCGCTGTGGTTGATTAGGACTCATCACTCCAATTCGACGTTGATTTCACGATGTGGCTTCTTGCTTTATCTCAGCCTATGAAAGAATAATTCAGACATGCTCACCATCTACCCCAACCTCTTCAGCAGGTGAAACCACTAAATGACAGAATGTCAGCCCTTACAGACCTTTTAAATTCTATCCCACTTTGGTTGTGTTTAGCTGTTAGCATCGTTAGCAACGAGCCGAGGTCAAGCCTGTGCGATACACCTTCGAGGTGGAGAAGGACTCACAGCGGTTTTCGCAATTACTCGCGCTCGGTTAAGTAAAGGAGGAACGTTATACTGCTGACTTTGTAAATACTTTTTCACAACCCGAAACTTCTTTCACGGGGTGAAAATGTGCGGCCGAGGCGACCGGCAAAGTCAGATTGGTTATCGGCGCTGCACAGCGCTGCGCCTTATCTCGGCGAATATGTTCAGTCTCGGTGCGTCTGAGGCAATGCTTCATCAGTCATTACGCTGAATAAATACACCGGAAACACATTAAGCTGAATGAATTAAACCCAGATGAAGCTGTGGGAGATAAAGCCCGAAGCATCCCGAGGACAGCACTCATCCGTTATTTATTATCAGTTTAAGACGTGTGCTACAAACATTTTCTTTGTTTGTATTTTTTATCCAAGAGCGAGATGCAATTAAAACAAAAGAAAAACTAACCTGAGCTCTGTATGTCATTTCATATCAGGCCCACGGGGGAGGGGGGGAAGGGAAGCTTGGAGGATGGAGTGCACAGTTGTCTCCCGCCTAACTCTCCTTACCCTTCTCCTTACCTAGCCCTAACCCTTAACCTTAACCCATACATGTCAACCCTCCCGATTTTTCCGGGAGACTCCCGAATTTCAAAGCCCTCCCCAAAATCTCCCGGACCGACCTTTCTCCCGAATTTCCACCCGGACAACAATATTGCTTCACCATCCGTCACTGGCGCACCGTTTCAGATCGAACAATAATAAAAGTTACACCTTAAAGTCAAGCGCGCAATTAGAACGGAAAAAGATGAGACTTTGGCTGCAAACAAACAGGCACTGACACACACACACACACAAACACGCACTGACACACACACGCACGCACGCACACGATTTTGCGGTGCAAGCGCAAAACAAACAATCCAATTGAAATGGTTGTAGCCCCGTGAGGGAAACTCAGTCTGCAGCCGCCACAGTTCATCAACAGATCATCACAAAATTTACTATGTAAATAAAAATAAAATGCAATGAACAACATAGACCACCACAGAGCCCCCCCCCCCCCCCCCCCCCCTCACACACACACACACAGCACCTCTATGCAGTCTATAACGGATGTTGCCCTAGGCCTTTTCTGCTTACTCTATTAACTTTCATGATGTATGTCGGACGTTCCTGGCTGCGTGACTGCACTTTGTCAGTGTAATTGTCACTTGTGGGGAGACAGGGATACGCATTCCTCAGAGCCGGATCAGGTGCATCAGCCGCAGAGCCCTTTGACGCCTTCGAAAACAGAGTGAAGGATCGCCTGCGA
This sequence comes from Pungitius pungitius, assembly GCF_949316345.1. Taxonomy (NCBI): domain Eukaryota; kingdom Metazoa; phylum Chordata; class Actinopteri; order Perciformes; family Gasterosteidae; genus Pungitius; species Pungitius pungitius. Next base: position 2,846,762 of record NC_084902.1, read on the forward strand.
GAGCTCAGCACAACGTCTGTTCTACCTCCCGCACTGAAGGCCGCTGGATTCATATCCGCGTGTGCAACCAAAGGGGAACAGAGCGTGGAATAAGTCAAATGTCACTACTGACGTTAAGCGCTGAATACAAAGATCTGGGTGGGCGGGAATACTGACCTCATAACATACAGTAGTAAGAACTGTAGAGAAATCAAGCTTAAAGATTAATCGTTACATGTGTAATCGTTTTGGCAATAATTCAACGTACCACCAGATAACAGCTGCTGTTTTCCACACATCGCTTCAGAATAGGAATCATTTACCTGAATTGAGTGTCGAGTGCAGTATTTTTTAAAAGTGCATCCACACGCTCTACGCCTGTTTTTTTTCTGCAAATGTGTTCTGCAGCCTCACAAGGTAATTATTGATGTAAGAAATGCCTCCGGTAACACACACACACACAAGGGGGAGAGGATGCCATGTTCCTGGCGAGCTCACGTCAAACCATCCAGTCTCTCTTTAAACCGCCGTGTGAAATATGCATCTGGACTCGGCTCGCTGTTCACCCACCGGCTGGAGAGGGAGAAACCGCCACTATCGCCAAATGAAGCGCAACTCTGCGCATTACAACTGTTCCAGAGATGCCCTGCGGGGCGCGGCAGGGCCGCCCTCTTAGATGCGTTCCTCTGCTTCCTCCTTCTGAGGTGCATTAGCCAATTTCATATTACTCTACAGCTCCCAAGAGACTCTAAAAAAAAAAGAAACACAAAAAAAAAAAAAAACTGCTAACCAAGCCCTCAAGTGCCCGAAAGCCCTGTTTGCTGTGAATGAATCAGTAAGTCAGCAGGTGAGCTTGTTTGTGTGTTTACAGGCTAACAGACTAGCGGCGTGCACTTCGTTGGTCCATCTCTGTGTGACAAGTCCTTCGCCAATTTCCACCTCCTTTCCACCCTTCCTCCCCCGGTGATGCGTGGAGCACGCCGCCTCCGTTAGGTTTGCGGACCAAAAGGGACGCAGATGTAACATTGGTGAAACGGGTGCTTGGGCGCCCCCTTCCCTTCTCTTTGCATGATGTGAATGCAATTTCCTCGCCGAGTTGTAATGTAGGGTCGCCAAAGAAAAAGGTTGCGTAAGCGTGTTGTGAAGCGTGAAGCAGCTAGTTCATGGTGTTCCATTAATTGCCTGTGCAGAGCTCGGCTCGAGTTTGCAAGAAGAGGACGTCGTCACCGTGATGTCGATCGTTGGTTTGCAGCTTTTTCGAGCCTTGAGTTCCGCATTCAGGCTGTCATCATTTCGGTCTTTGAACCCGCACCGTCTTGGAACGGCCTTCACCCTGCTGGCTGCTGGCGAGGTGAGAGTTTGGAGCCCAGTTCCATCCATCCATCCATCCATCCATGCGACACGGCGCCGTTAACGCTCACGCTAGCTTTCACGTGGCCTCGTCAGTCGACTTGTGGGGAGTCATTATTTCCATCGACAAAAAGGGGTTTTACACATTTGACTTCAGGCCCCAGGAGAGAGTCAGGCTCGACGAGACCCAGCTCCACGTGGCCGCGTTTAATTAGGAGGGACGCTGCAGAGGACGTGGGGGGGGCTATGTTAACTGATTTTTCTCTTTAATCAGTGCTAATCTCCAGTCATTTTCACAGCACAATGCCGGCTCGTTCATAAAGTCAAATTAATGAGTGACGAACGCAGAGCTGGCTGGCTCGGGGCCTGGCATCGCACGAAAATACTTTTCTCTAATATTCATCTGCATCTCTCGTACAATGTGGGTAGGTGTGTGTGTGTGTGTGTGTGTGTGCGCGCGCACGAGGGAACGACACATCCACAACGTGTACATGAAAGGCAAACAGAGAGACTTCATTGCTTTGGCTGGATATTGCTGGTTTTATATCGTGGGAGTGTAATTACAGTCCTGTCTTGTCTCTGTATCCCGGATAGTTGGCTGCTTGATATTGCAGTAATGTTTCGAAATGCATCTTGAATGTGGGAACTGACAGAAATAGATGGAGGGATATGGAGAATAACTCGGACTAAGGCGAGCGATGACTTGACTGAAGAATCTGAGAGCCAATCCCTCGCCTCCTGGAGTCCGATTGAATTGGAGGAAGCAGATGAAGTGTGCGGTTTGGACGCGTGTGTAATGTAATGTTAATGTTTCTATTCGGGACTGTCACCTTTCTCTTGGCTCTGTGGCACAAACCAATGAAACAAAAAACGGATCCATTTTGGGGAATTTTGCACTTTGTGCACTCGTGTCGCCGATGACAAAGTCCTTTGTTGTAGTGCTTAATCCGGCCTTATGAACGATGGACTTTTTCAGCAGACCACAACATGGCAGCAGCACTGGCTTAAGCTTTTGTAATGAATGACTAATCAGATGAATGCGCAGCATGGGGAGTCTGAGATGCAGCATCATGGACTCATTTAGAATTCATTTTGAAGCGTTATACTCCGGCGTCTTGGGTTCATTAAAAGAACATTAATCTTTGTAAAATGTTATATTGCAGATGCTTTATTTATACTTTGCTCACACTAGATTTGCCCTCCGTGGATATACTGTCGATGCAGTTTGTGATTTCTGTCTCCACTTTTGCTATTTTGTTTTGCGTGAGTGTGTGGTTTAGTTTTTTTTTTATTTTTTTTTATTAAATATCATTCATTAATGCTTTGTTTTTTCAAATTGTACTTTTGGCAGACAGATCCCTCAAAAAATGAAAATAAATAAATGTGTAAAAACCTCAAAGGCTCAATCAAGGCATCCTGAGAGTTGTTGTTTTGTTAAAAAAGCAGAACAGAGAGTTTTTGAGTGTGTTCGCTGACGACTTAAAATGCGTCACAGTCACGCATGCGCTCTCTGGACCAACGAACGAGCATGCGACGCCGTATTCACGCACAACAGGTGCCTGCGTGAGTGAGAGCCAGTTGTACTGAATCCCCCCCCCACCCCAAAAAAAACACCGGTACACAGGCCCACAGACACTCCCCGTCCTCCCCCTTATTGCCACAACAGCCGTTAATCCCCTCTACCTGTGACTTTCTACAAACAGGATTAGTCCCAGTTCCCCCGCTAAATTCCCCCCTGAAATACCGGTAAATCCGGGGGCTTGTGGCTGATCCGGGGGGGCGGGGGGGTGGGGATCCTCTGTTTCATGTCGTGAATGGACTGCTGTTCTTATCTAAATGAACAGCTCTGCTCTGAATGTGACGCACTTCCACCTCTCTTTGGTTCGCAGCTCTCTCCGTGCGCGAACCCATGAAAACCCAAAAAACCCACTCATCATAGTTGTTTCCCTCAGTGTTTGCAGGTAGTCGTGAAAGCAAGAGAAGAGAAATATGCGCAATTACCAGATTTCATTATGGATCTTATACAGGACAAAAAGGGGGTAACGCCGTGGTGTCCTGGGTTCCATCATCAGCCAGGACCTCAAGTAGGAGCTGAACATCAGCTCCATCCCCAACGAGAGGCTCAGCTGAGGAAATCCGACCCCGCCAAAGACGATGATGGTGCTCGACTACGCGTCATCTCGACCATCATCGGGTCCATCCTCTGCTCCTCCATCACCGGCCCTTTGGGCAGGCTGCGGCAGCGTGCCATGCGCTCTGCAGAGAGGGGGGGGGCGGGCTGCAACATGCGCCGTCCCTCATGGACCTGTTGGCTTCCAGGACCCTGGAGCCAGCTAGAGAGATTGTAGCCGACCCCTCTGACCCCTTTCCTGTCCGTCCCCTTCCATCTGGCAGGAGGCCGAAGGTCCATCAGGACCCCACTGATATGAAAATGACTTACTGTGGCTTCTCAAGCCCTTTTTTTTTTTTTTTTACAATGCGACATATATCCTTTTTATGGCCTATAACATTTAAAGTAAAACTCTCCCGGCACAGCTTCATGTGGAACAGACGTATAATAATTCCCTGAGGGTCATCGAAAAACGTCTGCGAGTTACGTCCTGCAGCCAGCCGCGCGCACAGGTTCCTTAAAAAGGAATAGTTTCAGGCTTTTTTTTTGGAGTAATTGATCTGTTCCCAGGAAATAGATGGGAAGATCAATATCACTTCCGTAGTAAGTGGATGTTATCTGAAATCAGAATGACGCCTGGCTTTATGGGACACAGGAAGTCTTCACCCCGGTA